>NC_059197.1:33595619-33690619 GCF_020615455.1 Coregonus clupeaformis
TGTTTCCGTCATGCTAGCTAATAAGTATGTGTGTTTGTATGCAAATGTAGTAGGTTCATACTTACCTATGTTACGTACCTCTTTTGACCTGTTGCCAAGGAGACCCTAGACATAAGAAGACTGGAGGCCATTGTTGGTAAGATGAACATTGTTTATCAAATGTTTTTCTGTGTTGTTTTATGTGACCTCTGTTAGCAGATGATTGATAATGGCTTATAATGGTTGCCTCTTGTGCTTGTCTTTATTTTCTAAAAGGTTACGCTGTGGAGAAATGTGTCCGCAACAAAAAAAAGGATCTGAAGATAGTTAAGTCAAAGCTGAGAAATGTGTCTGCAACTAAAAAAAGGATCTGAATGAAGACAAAGCCTCAAAGGGATTAACAAAAAAGTGTAAATATATTAATTTAATTTGTAATTAATTTTATTTAAAAATAAGTCTGGAATTACGTTTGTATAATCGTATTATTTTTATGTTTGATGATATAACTACAGTTAGAAACTTGAGGAAATAACATGTTCACTAGTCTAGTAGTGACACAGTACTGAAACAAGAAGATGTCAATAGAGATTCTGAATAGGCAACCAGCAGTAAATGTGTCAGTTTTCAATAGTAATTCAAAAGGGTTTATGTAAGAAATGAAAAAGGACCAGGAGCAATTCAGTAGTGATCAGTAATGACACAACACCACACACGTAAATGGCAGTAGTAATTCAGTAGTGATTCAGTAGGCATACAGCAATAATGTGTAGGCATTGAGCAGTAATTATATAGTGAACGTGTAGGAATTTAGTAGGAAATATGTAGTGTTCACAAGTGGTTATGAGTCCCAGTCTATCACTCATTACTACTTGAAATACAACATAAATCACTACTGGTTTTACTACACATCTCAATAGCAATCAAGTAGTAAAACCAGTAGGTTTTGTGTAGATCTTGTGTAGTAGAGATGAGTAGTAATTCAGTAGTACTTTTTCACGAGGGGAAGCAGAGAGACATAAACACAAACTTGTGTTGTTAAAAGTACATTTGTATTACACTCATGTTCACATACAGAGAAATGCCAGACCTATAGAATGCACCTAATTTTTTAAACATCATATTCTGGTACAGATGAACATTCACCTGAAATTAAACTGTAATTTAACAACATTTAATAAACATTACATTAGTGACACTGATAGAAGAAATCACACACTGTGAACACATCTTTTAACAACAGGAGTTTCCATGGCTACAGTGGGGAGAACAAGTATTTGATACACTGTCATGCAATAAAATGCAAATTAATTACTTAAAAATCATAAAATTTGATTTTCTGGATTTTTGTTTTAGATTCCGTCTCTCACAGTTGAACAAAATTACAGACCTCTACATGCTTTGTAAGTAGGAAAACCTGCAAAATCGGCAGTGTATCAAATACTTGTTCGCCCCACTGTACATGATCTTCAAAATGGCTTGATTGTTCAGATTACATTTTACAGTCATATAGTATACAGTAAAGTGCAAACTCCTGCTTTATGCTGATGACTCAGCCATACTGGTATCAGGGAAGGATACAGTTTACATAGAGGAGACCTTGAATAAGGAATTGCATTTTGTTAGAGATTGGTTGACTGACAGCAAATTGTCACTACATTTGGGAAAAACTGAATCAATTTTGTTTGGAACAAAACGTAGATTGTTTAGGGCCGACAAGATAAAGGTAAACTGTGCAGGCAAGGAGATTGAATCTAAAACAAGTGTAACTTATCTTGGTGTGTCCCTAGATCAATCCCTTTCTGGAGATCTGACTGCTGCTAAAATTATTTCTAAAATGGCGAACAAATTGAAACGTTTATATCGTAAACAGTCAATATTTTAACATCAAAGTTAAGAACGTGCTTGTGTCAACCTTGATTCAGTGTCATTTTGATTATGCTCTGCTTGGTAAAGTGGGCTATCAGAAAAGCTGAAAAAGAGAACGCAGGTCATGCAAAATAATGTTATCAGGTACATGCTGAATGTCCCCCTGTAGGACCCACATAGGGGTTCCTGGAGGTGGGCTTGTTGCCTTTGGAGTCAAGAGTGGACCAACTTAAACGTAATCATATGTTTGACATCTTAAATGATCGTGCCCCAGGTTATATGAAACACCACATTGATATGGTCTATAACCAACACAGTTACAATACCAGAGCTAGCGTTATGTCTTGTAAAATCACAAGATCAAACAGTACTGCGAGGAGCACGTTTTTCTATACAGGCATTTGTCTATGGAATACCTTCCCCTTAGAGATCAAGCAAAGAAAAAGTAGAAATAGCTTTAAAAAAAGCAGGCAAAAGTTTTCATTTGGACAAGGTTGTCTAAGTAAGAGAAACCTCTCCACTGCCCCCTTGCGTCCCCTACTGCTGGTCAGGTGTATTTATTTGAATGATCGGTATGATGTGCAATGAATAGATCGTTTTTTAAGGTCGAAATGTGAAATTAATATGGTTGATTTTCAAGGTCAGGGAAAAGTGCAGTGAATAGTGCCACTTTCTAGGACGTCGATATAAATGAATGTATTTATGGTTGCTTGTCATTTTGTCTTGCCTTTTAATCATTATATTAATCATTATAACATCGAGGACCACTTTGGAAACAAGCGTTTTAATTAATACTTTTAAGTGATATCCTCTGGGTCCACACTGTACATTTTGTATTTGTTATATGTCTGTTACCCTAAATACATTCAAGTCAATTCAAAATATAAAAATGTCATGAAGTAGATAACAATATAAATGGTGTCTTCACTTGAAGGTTCCAGAGAAAGTTCCAGAGAAAGTTCCAGAGAAACTGCCCTGCCGTTGCTCCGGTTCTTCCTGCACCCCTGTTTCCTGGCTCCACGGCTGGGCCTGTACTCCCCATCCAGGAGCTATTTAGGGAACAAAGTTACACAGAGATTAAGTTACAGTAGCTGTATGTTCTGGGGCAGAGAGCAGAAAGAGATAGGGTTCACAGTGAGTTGTACAGAACAGCAGACAGCCTCAGGCTAACTGAAATGAAGCAACGCCCCGCTGACAACCTCAGGCTAATTAAAATGAGGCAACGCCCCACAGACAACCTCAGGCTAATTGAAATGAGGCAACACCCTGCAGACAGCCTCAGGCTAATTGAAATGAGGCAACACCCTGCAGACAGCCTCAGGCTAACCTAACACCTTTTTACAAACACACTTCTAAAGAGAGTTAATATTCTGATTCATCAACCACACACCTCCCACATACACACAGTCAGAGTGATAATCACTGGCTACCAGAGTGATGCCTACCAGAGTGATAATCACTGGCTACCAGAGTGATGCCTACCAGAGTGATAATCACTGGCTACCAGAGTGATGCCTACCAGAGTGATAATCACTGGCTACCAGAGTGATGCCTACCAGAGTGATAATCACTGGCTACCAGAGTGATGCCTACCAGAGTGATAATCACTGGCTACCAGAGTGATGCCTACCAGAGTGATAATCACTGGCTACCAGAGTGATGCCTACCAGAGTGATAATCACTGGCTACCAGAGTGCATAGTGTGTAGATGAGCGGTGATATTGTTGCAGATTGGAGTTGGAGGTTGCATCATCATGGAGCAGAACGGTGATATTCCATCCTATCCATCATCATGGAGCAGAACGGTGATATTCCATCCTATCCATCATCATGGAGCAGAACGGTGATATTCCATCCTATCCATCATCATGGAGCAGAACGGTGATATTCCATCCTATCCATCATCATGGAGCAGAACGGTGATATTCCATCCTATCCATCATCATGGAGCAGAACGGTGATATTCCATCCTATCCATCATCATGGAGCAGAACGGTGATATTCCATCCTATCCATCATCATGGAGCAGATCGGGTGATATTCCATCCTATCCATCATCATGGAGCAGAACGGTGATATTCCATCCTATCCATCATCATGGAGCAGAACGGTGATATTCCATCCTATCCATCATCATGGAGCAGAACGGTGATATTCCATCCTATCCATCATCATGGAGCAGAACGGTGATATTCCATCCTATCCATCATCATGGAGCAGAACGGTGATATTCCATCCTATCCATCATCATGGAGCAGAACGGTGATATTCCATCCTATCCATCATCATGGAGCAGAACGTGATATAAGACAAAAATGTGGATGATTGACAGATGGCCTTGTCTGCTTCATCCATCAGCTGCTTGTGCTCTTAAGGTCAGATGAGGGAAATTACACTGGCTGCCATATTTAGTACCTGCAACATCATGAACAGGTACGGGAAAGCTATTCTTTATCAACCAAATTTCAGGGATCCCTCCATGTCAGTAGTGACCAGGTATTGACCACAGGTGCTCATGGTCATGATGATGGACCCTGTGTCTTTATGAGCAGTGAACTCAGCAACCAGACCGCTCTGGACCGTGTTCCAGAACCGAACCAGACCAGAACCGCCACACAAGACCAGGTTCGCCCTGCCTACAGACCAGAACAGGGCCAGTCAGTGACTAGAATAGTATAATAGAATAGAACAGAATCACGTATCCTTTCACAGCAGTTTACAAAGACACCATCTCTCACCAGCAGTGGCCACACCCTTACGTCCCGTCTGCTGATGCCATCACTGCTCTGTGTGAGGTGGGGGTTCAGGAGGAGCTGATCAGCAGGAGAGAGAAGGAGCAGGAGGAGGAGGCAGAGAGAAGGAGCAGGAGGAGGAGGCAGAGAGAAGGAGCAGGAGGAGGAGGCAGAGAGAAGGAGCAGGAGGAGGAGGCAGAGAGAAGGAGCAGGAATGAGGAGGCAGAGAGAAGGAGCAGGAGGAGGAGGCAGAGAGAAGGAGCAGGAGGAGGAGGCAGAGAGAAGGAGAAGGAATGAGGAGGCAGAGAGAAGGAGCAGGAGGAGGAGGCAGAGAGAAGGAGCAGGAGGAGGAGGCAGAGAGAAGGAGCAGGAGGAGGAGGCAGAGAGAAGGAGCAGGAGGAGGAGGCAGAGAGACGGAGCAGGAGGAGGAGGCAGAGAGAAGGAGCAGGAGGAGGAGGCAGAGAGAAGGAGCAGGAGGAGGAGGCAGAGAGAAGGAGCAGGAGGAGGAGGCAGAGAGAAAGAGCATGAGGAGTCTGTGAGCAGTCGGAGAAGGTTTATGAGTGTTGCCCATTGAGGGAGCTCATTGCATTATTCATGCTGCCCAGGGGCCAGCTATATCACTGCCTCTCTCTCCTCTCCACATCTACACAGGAACCATGATAATGCTTTTTCTCTCCCCCATCTCTCTCTCGGTCTCTCTCTCTCAGTCCCCTGCAGTGTGCACAGACAGACTCCCAGGAGGCTCACAGCGTGGGAATGGGTAGAAGAGGAGAGAAGTGAGGGAAGGGAGAGACAGTTATAGAGAGAAAGAGGCTCTGCTTCACTGCAGGTGAGCAGCACAGGCTAAAGAGAGAGAAGATTAAGAAGAAGAGAGGGAGGGACAGGCCAGAGGCTAGAGGAATACCCCGTGGCGTGCAGACATAATGACATTACTCACCCACACGGTGCTGTGCTCTAACATGTCTCCTGGATACATTACATCACTTAACATGTGACCTTATGCCCCATGCCCATCTCATTTACATAAAGACCCATGTCATCTCATTTACATAAAGACAGGCCTACAGCCAGAACTAGTCAAACATATAGAGAACAAAATGACACTACTTTGTAACTCAAAGACTCCAGTCACCCAAGTCATAGACTGTTCTCTCTGCTACCGCACGGCAAGCGGTACCGGAGCGCCAGGTATAGGTCCAAAAGGCTCCGTAACAGCTTCTATCCCCAAGTGTGTATGAGTGTGTGTATGAGTGTGTTTGGGCTCCCGAGTGGCGCAGCGGTTTAAGGCACTGCATCTCAGTGTTTGAGGCGTCACTACAGACCCCCTAGTTCGATTCCAGGCTGTATCACAACCGGCCGTGATTGGGAGTCCCATAGGGCGGCGCAAAATTGGCCCAGCGTCGTCCGGGTTTGGCCGGTGTAGGCCGTCATTGTAAATATGAATTTGTTCTTAACTGACTTGCCATAAGACTGCTGAATAATTAATCAAATGGCCACCCGGACTATTTTACACTGCTGCTACTCGCTGTTTATTTTCTATGCATAGTCACTTTACCCCTACCTACATGTACAAATTACCTCGAATAACCTGTACCCCCGCACATTGACTCGGTACCGGTACCCCCTGTATATAGCCTCAGTATTGTTATTTTATTGTGTTACTTTTTATTTTATTTTTTTACTTTAGTTTATTCAGTCAATATTTTCTTAACTCTATTTTCTTCAAACTTAATTGTTGGTTAAGGGCTTGTAAGTAAGCATTTCATGGTAAGGTCTACACCTGTTGTATTCGGCGCATGTGGCAAATACAATTAGATTTGATTAGAAAACAATATGGAGGTTTAGGGCCAACTTTTCCAGGCTGGTCAAGGCACTTATTATGTGGAGGCAAAAGTTTTAGTTAAAAAAGTTTGAATTACCTTGACTTCTTATGTCCCAAACCTCTTTTATGTGAATGTATGAGATGAGCAGGTGGATAGGGGAGATGGGAGGAAGAAGAGAGAGACCCTGCCTGCTTTTGGGGTGAAATAAGGGGATGAAGTGAAATGAAAGAGAGAGAAGTAAAGGAGGAGGGTGGCTGCTGTGTCAGGCCGTGAGTGTCGGAGCGTGAGGAGCGGCCAAGCAAAGCGCTGCACAGAGTTTGAATATTGATGAGGTGAGTAAAGTCCCCCAACAGCCAAATGTTCTCCTGCATTCTGATTCTCATGTACACATACCCAAACACATACACACTCACACACACACTCACACACACTCATACACACACTCATACACACACTCATACACACACACACACACACACTCATGCACACACTCACTCATGCACACACTCACCCACACACTCACACACACACTCACACACACACTCATACACACACTCACACACACACTCATTCATGCACACACTCATACACACACTCACACACACACACACACTCACACACACACACTCATGCACACACTCACTCATGCACACACACACACACACACTCACACACACACTCATTCACAGACGTACGCAGACAAGTGAGCACACACACACACACCCGACTTCAGGCCTGAGAGGCAGACTACTGAGATTCCATAAACATAATTTAATTTGGGCATTAGGATAATCCAGGGAGAGAGAGAGAGAGGGAGGGGTGGGGGGGAAGAAGGAGAGTGAGACAAAGAGTACATTTAAAAAAGGGGTAGATGTAGAGGGAATGGAGAGAGCGACAGAGAGAGAAAGTGGGAAGGAGAGAAATACGTTTTGAAAGTATCAACTTTTCCCCTCTAATAGAAACAGTATGTTTTTCTCCCATTTCATTTCTCTTTATCTGCCCAAAGTGTTCTCTCATTATATCCATCATCTCTCCCTCTCGCTCTTCTTCTCCTTCGCCCCGTACCTATAACACTGCAGTGAATCTTTCACAGAGTAGCCATTGTGTAAGATTAGTGTAGTCTATGCAGTACCTCTCAATGGGAACATTGCCACCGTATCTCAGAACCAAAGCTCTACAACTGTACTCGTTTGGCTTTATGAAGACATTTCTATCTAGGAGAGATCCATTTCTGTTTCATGGAACAGTCTAATAGACCAACTTTTCAGTCCTCTACACAGGAGAGGCTTCTCTATAGAGACGTGTGTATTCATAAGAGTAAAACCATTCTATAGGTCTAAGTAATGGCTTAGGGCAGAATCCCCCAGATAAGCACCAGCATCTCAAAGCTCCCAGTAAATCCTGAACGGATGTCAATGGAAGATTAGTGCAGTTCACATTAAGATTCAGCTCTTAGTCATTCTGATGGGTCATTTAACATTAAGATTCAGCTCCTAGTCATTCTGATGGGTCAGTTAACATTAAGATTCAGCTCCTAGTCATTCTGATGGGTCAGTTAACATTAAGATTCAGCTCCTAGTCATTCTGATGGGTCAGTTAACATTAAGATTCAGCTCCTAGTCATTCTGATGGGTCAGTTAACATTAAGATTCAGCTCCTAGTCATTCTGATGGGTCAGTTAACATTAAGATTCAGCTCCTAGTCATTCTGATGGGTCAGTTAACATTAAGATTCAGCTCCTAGTCATTCTGATGGGTCAGTTAACATTAAGATTCAGCTCCTAGTCATTCTGATGGGTCAGTTAACATTAAGATTCAGCTCCTAGTCATTCTGATGGGTCAGTTAACATTAAGATTCAGCTCTTATTCATTCTGATGGGTCAGTTAACATTAAGATTCAGCTCCTAGTCATTCTGATGGGTCAGTTAACATTAAGATTCAGCTCCTATTCATTCTGATGGGTCAGTTAACATTAAGATTCAGCTCCTATTCATTCTGATGGGTCAGTTAACATTAAGATTCAGCTCCTAGTCATTCTGATGGGTCAGTTAACATTAAGATTCAGCTCCTAGTCATTCTGATGGGTCAGTTAACATTAAGATTCAGCTCCTAGTCATTCTGATGGGTCAGTTAACATTAAGATTCAGCTCTTATTCATTCTGATGGGTTATTCTCTGTGGCTACACATTAGTGCTTAATCAACGCCATGTTGCCCAGTCACACACACACACTCACACTCACACACACACACACACACACACACACACACACACACACACACACACACACACACACACACACACACACACACACACACACACACAGCTCCCCAGCAGAGAGACAGTGGGAGCACGGTGCCTTTGATAACACCACTCACTTTAATCACCAGCTAATTGCTCCCAGATATGTTACACTTCAGTCAACTTCTCTCCATTTCTCTCCTTCTGTTGCTTGAGCGGGCAATCTTTCATTCTAATGGAAGTCCACACACACAGAGACACATTCTGTACACACACATACTGTACACACACATACTGTACACACACACACAGACACACACACACACACACACACACACACACACACACACACACACACACACACACACACACAGACACACACACACACACACACACACACAGACACACACACACACACACACACACACACACACAGACACACACAGACACACACACACACAGACACACACAGACACACAGACACAGACACACAGACACACAGACACACACACACACACACACACACAGACAGACACACAGACACAGACACACACAGACACACACACACACACACACACACACACACACACACACACACACACACACACACACACACACACACACACACACACAGACACAGACACACACACAACTGTGACACGGGTCTGAGGGGACAGGAATGCGGCACAGAGGACGTCATCGCGGTGCTGAACTCCTCCCTTCCACGCGGAGGGCTGAACAAAGAACTGAGAGAACGAGTGCAGTCTGAACACTGTCAACATCCTGCAGAGAGAGAGAGATGGGGAGGGAGAGAGAGAAAGAAAGAGATATGGAGAGAGAGAGAGATAGGGAGCGAGAGAGAGAGAGAGAGAGAGAGAGAGAGAGAGAGAGAGAGAGAGAGAGAGAGAGAGAGAGAGAGAGAGAGAGAGAGAGAGAGAGAGAGAGGAGCGAGAGAGAGAGAGAGAGAGAGAGAGAGAGAGAGAGAACACCAAACACCAAATTGAGACTGCATGCAGAATTCTGCAAAAATATCCTTTGTGTAAAACGTAAAACACCAAATAATGCATGTGGAGCAGAATTAGGCCGATACCCGCTAATTATCAAAATCCAGAAAAGAGCCGTTAAATTCTACAACCACCTAAAAGGAAGCGATTCCCAAACCTTCCATAACAAAGCCATCACCTAAAGAGAGATGAAACTGGAGAAGAGTCCCCTAAACAAGCTGGTCCTGGGGCTCTGTTCACAAACACAAACAGACCCCACAGAGCCCCAGGACAGCAACACAATTAGACCCAACCAAATCATGAGAAAACAAAAAGATAATTACTTGACACATTGGAATGAATTAACAAAAAAAAACAGAGCAAACTAGAATACTTTTTGGACCTAAACAGAGAGTACACAGTGACAGAATACCTGACCACTGAGACTGACCCCATATTAAGGAAAGCTTTGACTATGTACAGATTCAGTGAGCATAGCCTTGCTATTGAGAGAGGCCACCGTAGGCAGACCTGGCTCTCAAGAGAAGACAGGCTATGTGCACACTGCCCACAAAATGAGGTGGAAACTGAGCTGCACTTCCTAACCTCCTGCCAAATGTATGACTATATTAGAGACACATATTTCCCTCAGATTACACAGACCCACAAAGAATTTGTAAACAAATCCAATTTTGATAAACTCCCATATCTACTGGGTAAAATACCACAGTGTGCCATCACAGCAGCAAGATTTGTGACCTGTTGTCAGAAGAAAAGGGAAGAACAAACACCATTGTAAATACAACCTATATTTATGTTTATTTATTTTCCTTTTTGTACTTTAACTATTTGCACATTGTTACAACACTGTATATATACATAATATGACATTTGAAATGTCTTTATTCTTTTGGAGTGTATTGTTTACTGTATTTTTTATTGTTTATTTCATTTTTGTTTATTATCTAATTCACTTGCTTTGGCAATGTAAACATCTGTTAATACTGGGACTGTTCCCTTCACTCGCCTGTACCTGCTGTTAGTACTGGGACTGTTCCCTTCACTCTGCTGTACCTGCTGTTAATACTGGGACTGTTCCCTTCACTCGCCTGTACCTGCTGTTAGTACTGGGACTGTTCCCTTCACTCTGCTATACCTGCTGTTAGTACTGGGACTGTTCCCTTCACTCTGCTGTACCTGCTGTTAATACTGGGACTGTTCCCTTCACTCGCCTGTACCTGCTGTTAGTACTGGGACTGTTCCCTTCACTCTGCTATACCTGCTGTTAGTACTGGGACTGTTCCCTTCACTCTGCTATACCTGCTGTTAGTACTGGGACTGTTCCCTTCACTCTGCTATACCTGCTGTTAGTACTGGGACTGTTCCCTTCACTCTGCTATACCTGCTGTTAGTACTGGGACTGTTCCCTTCACTCTGCTGTACCTGCTGTTAGTACTGGGACTGTTCCCTTCACTCTGCTATACCTGCTGTTAGTACTGGGACTGTTCCCTTCACTCTGCTGTACCTGCTGTTAGTACTGGGACTGTTCCCTTCACTCGCCTGTACCTGCTGTTAATACTGGGACTGTTCCCTTCACTCTGCTGTACCTGCTGTTAATACTGGGACTGTTCCCTTCACTCTGCTGTACCTGCTGTTAATACTGGGACTGTTCCCTTCACTCGCCTGTACCTGCTGTTAATACTGGGACTGTTCCCTTCACTCTGCTATACCTGCTGTTAATACTGGGACTGTTCCCTTCACTCTGCTATACCTGCTGTTAATACTGGGACTGTTCCCTTCACTCTGCTATACCTGCTGTTAGTACTGGGACTGTTCCCTTCACTCTGCTGTACCTGCTGTTAGTACTGGGACTGTTCCCTTCACTTTGCTGTACCTGCTGTTAATACTGGGACTGTTCCCTTCACTCTGCTGTACCTGCTGTTAGTACTGGGACTGTTCCCTTCACTCTGCTGTACCTGCTGTTAATACTGGGACTGTTCCCTTCACTCTGCTGTACCTGCTGTTAATACTGGGACTGTTCCCTTCACTCGCCTGTACCTGCTGTTAGTACTGGGACTGTTCCCTTCACTCGCCTGTACCTGCTGTTAGTACTGGGACTGTTCTAACACACTGCCACAGACTCTCAACTGATGTGAAGGAAGAGAGAAGAACCACATACAGACACAGACAGACAGACAGACAGACAGACAGACAGACAGACAGACAGACAGACAGACAGACAGACAGACAGACAGACAGACAGACAGACAGACAGACAGACAGACAGACAGACAGACAGATAAACAAAAAGAGACAGAGGCATAAACTCTAGACTAACAGAAGGACAGAGACAAGCACAGACAAAGTCAGACAAACACACACTCCCCTGGGGTGGTTCGGACACAAACACAAGTAAACACAGCCGGCAGCTAACAGAGCAGAAAGCTCCTGACACAACAGAAACACTAGCAGAGAAGATTAAACAAGTTTCACAGAGTGTCAAATGTCAGATAGCCTCTGCCCAACACTGCTTCTGCTGCCTCCGCTTAAACCTGACTCCGCTTAAAACCTCCACGTCAGGACTAATCTCAGCTTGTTACCTGTATAAAAGACACCTGTCCACAGAAGCAATCAATCAATCCGATTCCAAACTCTTCACCATGGCCAAGACCAAAGAGCTCTCCAAGGATGTCAGGGACAAGATTGTAGACCTACACAAGGCTGAAATGACTATAAGACCATCGCCAAGCAGCTTGGTGAGAAAGTAACAACAGTTGGTGCGATTATTCGCAAATGGAAGAAACACAAAATAACTGTCAATCTCCCTCGGCCTGGGGCTCCATGCAAGATCTCACCTCGGGAGTTGCAATGATCATGAGAACGGTGAGGAATCAGCCCTGAACTACAAGGGAGGATCTTGTCAATGATCTCAAGGCAGCTGGGACCATAGTCACCAAGAAAACAATTGGTAACACACTATGCCGTGAAGGACTGAAATCCTGCAGCGCCCACAAGGTCCCCCTGCTCAAGAAAGCACATATACAGGCCCGTCTGAAGTTTGCCAATGAACATCTGAATGATTCAGAGGAGAAATGGGTGAAAGTGTTGTGGTCAGATGAGACCAAAATCGAGCTCTTTGGCATCAACTCAACTCGCCGTGTTTGGAGGAGGAGGAATGCTGCCTATGACCCCAAGAACACCATCCCCACCGTCAAACATGGAGGTGGAAACATTATGCTTTGGACGGGGCCATGTACCGTCAAATCTTGGGTGAGAACCTCCTTCCCTCAGCCAGGGCATTGAAAATGGGTCGTGGATGGGTATTCCAGCATGACAATGACCCAAAACACACGGCCAAGGCAACAAAGGAGTGGCTCAAGAAGAAGTACATTAAGGTCCTGGAGTGGCCTAGCCAGTCTCCAGACCTTAATCCCATAGAAAATCTGTGGAGGGAGCTGAAGGTTCTAGTTGCCAAACATGCATGAAAAAATTATAATTTTTTATAATTTACTTGAGATTAAGGCCTGCATATTTCATCTATGACACATAACAACATTACCACTCCTCTTCTCCTTCTCTCTGTCCGTGGAGAAGCTGATCAGTTGTTTCTTGCCCACTTTGAAGCGTACAGCGGTAACACTGCTCATGTGACCTCTGAGTTTACAGGTTACATAGGAGTTCCACAGCAACACCTTTTTGTCAATACTTGTGGTGGCTGAAACCAATCAGAGAGAATCATGTTAGTGCTTGCAGTGGTTACAACCAATGAGAAGTAAGGATAGATATTACAACTTGAGAGGACTTGTGAGTACCTATCAGATTCATCCCAGGTCTTTGGTTCCTTTATCCATGTGGAAGGCCGCACCTCCCTCCAGCCAATCACCATGCTGTTCTGGGGGCTGGTGCTGCACGACACCAACGCCTCCAGAGAGCCCAGGAAACGCACTGCAGGAAACAGAAAGTAAAGGAGTAGGATGAGGTCACCCCTAGACATTGTTCTAAGGTCAGTATATAATATAAAGAGGTGAAGAAAGTGAAAAGGAGAGGGATCAGGAGAGAGAGAGAGAGAGAGAGAGAGAGAGAGAGAGAGAGAGAGAGACAGAGAGGAGGAAGAAAAGTTAGAAGAGTGTATAACCAGCAAGATATATTGACTAAGCTGCCCTACATACAGAGAGCATACAGTTGAAGTCGGAAGTTTACATTCACTTAGGTTGGAGTCATTAAAACTCGTTTTTCAACCACTCCACAAATTTCTTGTTAACAAACTATAGTTTGTTTACAGACAGATAATTCACTGTATCACAATTACAGTGGGTCAGAAGTTTACATACACTAAGTTGACTGTGCCTTTAAACAGCTTGGAAAATTCCAGAAAATTATGTCATAGCTTTAGAAGCTTCTGATAGGCTAATTGACATCATTTGAGTCAATTGGAGGCGTACCTGTGGATGTATTTCAAGGCCTACCTTCAAACTCAGTGCCTCTTTGCTTGACATCATGGGAAAATCAAAAGAAATCAGCCAAGACCTCAGAAAAAATGGTAGACCTCCACAAGTCTGTTTCATCCTTGGGAGCAATTCCCAAACGCCTGAAGGTACCACGTTCATCTGTACAAACAATAGTACACATGTATAGACACCATGGGACCACGCAGCTGTCATACCGCTCAGGAAGGAGATGCGTTCTGTCTCCTAGAGATGAACGTACTTTGGTGCGAAAAGGGCAAATCAATCCCAGAACACCAGCAAAGGACCTTGTGAAGATGCTGGAGGAAACAGGTACAAAAGTATCTATATCCACAGTAAAACAAGTCCTATATTGACCAAACCTGAAAGGCTGCTCAGCGAGGAAGAAGTCACTGCTCCAAAACCGCCATAAAAAAGCCAGAATACGGTTTGCAACTGCACATGGGGACAAAGATCGTACTTTTTGGAGAAATGTCCTCTGGTCTGATTAAACAAAAATAGAACTGTTTGGCCATAATGACCATCGTTATGTTTGGAGGAAATAGGGAGATGCTTGCAAGCCGAAGAACACCATCCCAACCGTGAAGCACGGGGGTGGCAGCATCATGCTGTGGGGGTGCTTTGCTGCAGGAGGGACTGGTGCACTTCACAAAATAGATGGCATCATGAGGAAGGAAAATGATGTGGATATATTGAAGCAACATCTCAAGGAAGTTTGGTCGCAAATGGGTCTTCCAAATGGACAATGACCCCAAGCATACTTCCAAAGTTGTGGCAAAATGGCTTAAGGACAACAGAGTCAAGGTATTGGAGTGGCCATCACAAAGCCCTGACCTCAATCCTATAGAAAATATGTGGGCAGAACTGAAAAAGCGTGTACGAGCAAGGAGGCCTACAAACCTGACTCAGTTACACCACGTGGAAAGGTATTGGAATGGGCCAAAATTCACCCAACTTATTGTGGGAAGCTTGTGGAAGGCTACCCGAAACGTTTTACCCTAGTTAAACAATTTAAATGCAATGCTACCAAATACTAATTGAGTGTATGTAAACTTCTGACCCACTGGGAATGTGATGAAATAAATAAAAGCTGAAATAAATCATTCTCTCTACTATTATTCTGACATTTCACATTCTTAAAATAAAGTGGTGATCCTAACTGACCTAAGACAAGGAATTTTTACTAGGATTAAATGTCAGGAATTGTGAAATACTGAGTTTAAATGTATTTGGCTAAGGTGTATGTAAACTTCCGACTTCAACTGTACATGTTTTTTTGTGGCTGACATACGTACACACACACACACAGGTTTACTGTCAGACCCAGTGTGTAATTACAGGAACAGGAGGGGTGACAAAAGCGTAACATGAGAATCATCAAAAAGAACATGATTCTCTCTGTAACGTGTCCCAGTTGAAGCTTGTGCTCTGCTGACTGTGAGAAGTCATGCGGCATCAATCTATCTATCTATAATCTAATCTAATCTATAACATCTATATCTATCTATCCCTTTATTTATCTTCCTTCCTCTCTCACCTTTTCCAAATGTCACTTCCCCCTTCTGTTCTATTTCCTCCTCTCTCTCTCTCTCTCTCTCTCTCTCTCTGGTGGCACGTCTGCCTGCAGGTTTGGGGGTATGATAAACCCCCACGTCTAATCATCAACAGCCACTGTTTCCGCAGGGGGAGGAACTTCAAAAGAATACTACTGTGCACCCCAGAGGTACACACACACAGAGAGATATATATACACACACACATAGACATGCACACACGCACAGATGCACATAGACACACACACACACACACACACACACACACACACACACACACACACACACACCCTGACTGTAAAATGTCAATTAGCCAGTCCTTTTTATGTTCCCTGTCTTCTCCTCTGTTCCTGTTTGTTGTTCTTTTTTGTTTTCATATTTGTTGTGTTTGTTTATCTTTTGTTCTTGTTATCATGTGAGGATGACCCCCTCAGCAGATCTTTGTGTGGACGTGTTTAACTATACTTGTGGGGACCAGAAACGTGTGTGCATGTGTGTTTAAAGGGTAAGAGGCTATATCCTGAATCAGCTAATTGGTGATCTGTCTTCAAATCAAATTTTATTTGTCACGTTTCATAAACAACAAACAGGTGTAGACTAACAGTGAAATGCTTAGTTATGGACCCTTCCCAACAATGCAGAGAGAGCAATAGAAAAAAAATACACAAAGAATAAATACACAATGATAACTTGTCTATATGCTGATATACACGGGGTACCAGTACTGAGTCGATGTGCAGGGGTACGAGGTAACTGAGGTAGATATGTACACATACAGTGCATTCGGAAAGTATTCAGAACCCTTCCCTTTTTCCGCATTTTGTTACGTTACAGCCTTATTCTAAAATGGATTAAATAAATAAAAATCCTCAGCAATCTACACATAATACCCCAGAATGATCAAGCGAAAACCATTTCTTTGAAATGTTGGCAAATGTATTAAATATAAAAAACTGAAATACCTTATTTACATAAGTACTCAGACCCTTTGCTATGAGACTCGAAAATGAGCTCAAGTGCATCCAGTTTCCATTGAGCATCCTTGAGATGTTTCTACAACTTGATTGGAGTCCACCTGTGGTAAATGTAATTGATTGGACATGATTTGGAAATGCACACACCTGTCTCTATAAGGTCCCACAGTTGACAGTGCATGACAGAGCAAAAACCAAGTCATGAGGTCGAAGGAATTGTCCTTAGAGCTCTGAGACATAATTGTGTCGAGGCACAGATCTGGGGAAGGGTCCCAAAAATTGTCTGCAGCATTGAAGGTCCCCAAGAACACAGTGGCCTCCATCATTCTTAAATGGAAGAAGTTTGGAACCACCAAGACTCTTCCTAGAGCTGGCCGCCCGGCCAAACTGAGCAATCGGGGGAGAAGGGCCTTGGTCAGAGAGGTGACCAAGAACCCAATGGTCACTCTGACAGAGCTCCAGAGTTCCACTGTGGAGATGGTAGAACTTTCCAGAAGGACAACCATCTCTGCAGCACTCCACCAATCAGGCCTTTATGGTAGAGTGGCCAGACGGAAGCCACTCCTCAGTAAAAGGCACATGACAGCCCGCTTGGAGTTTGCCAAAAGGTACCTAAAGGACTCAGACCATGAGAAACATGATTTTCTGGTCTGATGAAACCCAAGGACTGGGAGACTAGTCAGGATCGAGGGAAAGATGAACGGAGCAAAGTACAAAGGGATCCTTGATGATAACCTGCTCCAGAGCGCTCAGGACCTCAGACTGGGGCGAAGGTTCTCTTCCAACAGGAAAACGATGCTAAGCACACAGCCAAGACAACGCAGCAGTGGCTTCGGGACAAGTCTCTGAATGTCCTTGAGTGGCCCAGCCAGAGCCCGGACTTGAACCCGATCGAACATCTCTGGAGAGACCTGAAAATAGCTGTGCAGCGACGCTCTCCATCCAACCTGACAGAGCTTGAGAGGATCTGCAGAGAAGAATGGGAGAAACTCCCCAAATACAGGTGTGCCAAGCTTGTAGGGTCATACCCAAGAACATTTACATTTTACATTTTAGTCATTTAGCAGACGCTCTTATCCAGAGCGACTTACAGGAGCAATTAGGGTTAAGTGCCTTGCTCAAGGGCACATTAACGTCATTTAGCAGACGCTCTTAGCCAGAGCGACTCACAAATTGGTGCGTTCACCCTATAGCCAGTGGGATAACCACTTTACAATTTGGGGGGGTTAGAAGGAATACTTTATCCTATCCCAGGTATTCCTTAAAGAGGTGGGGTTTCAAATGTCTCCGGAAGGTGGTGAGTGACTCCGCTGTCCTGGCGTCGTGAGGGAGCTTGTTCCACCATTGGGGTGCCAGAGCAGCGAACAGTTTTGACTGGGCTGAGCGGGAGCTATGCTTCCGCAGAGGAAGGGAGCCAGCAGGCCAGAGGTGGATGAACGCAATGCCCTCGTTTGGGTGTAGGGACTGATCAGAGCCTGAAGGTACAGAGGTGCCGTTCCCCTCACTGCTCCATAGGCAAGCACCATGGTCTTGTAGCGGATGCGAGCTTCAACTGGAAGCCAGTGGAGTGTGCGGAGGAGGGGGTGACGTGAGAGAACTTGGGAAGGTTGAACACCAGACGGGCTGCGGCATTCTGGATGAGTTGTAGGGGTTTAATGGCACAGGCAGGGAGGCCAGCCAACAGCGAGTTGCAGTAGTCCAGACGGGAGATGACAAGTGCCTGGACCAGGACCTGCGCCGCTTCCTGTGTAAGGCAGGGTCGCACTCTCCGAATGTTGTAGAGCATGAACCTGCAGGAGCGGGTCACCGCCTTGATGTTGGCGGAGAACGACAGGGTGTTGTCCAGGGTCACGCCTAGGCTCTTCGCACTCTGGGAGGAGGACACAGCGGAGTTGTCAACCGTGATGGCGAGCACCTGTCCTCCTCCTCTCCAAGAAGACTCCAGGCTGTAATCGCTGCCAAAGGTGCTTCAACAAAGTATTGAGTAAAGAGTCTGAATACTTATGTAATACATTTGCAAACAATTCTAAAAGCCTGTTTGTGCTTTGTCATTATGGGGTGTTGTGTGTGTAGATTGATGAGGAGGAAACAACTATTGAATCCATTTTAGAATAAGGCTGTAAGGTAACAACATGTGGAAAAAGTCAAGGGGTCTGAATACTTTCTGAATCCACTGTAGATAGGGATAAAGTGACTAGGCAACAGGATAGATAATAAACAGTAGCAGCAGTGTATGTGATGAGTCAAAAGAGTTACTGCAAAAAGGGTAAATGCAGATAGTCTGGGTAGCTATTTCAATAACTATTTAGCAGTCTTATGGCTTGCGGGTAGAAGCTGTTCAGGGTCCTGTTGGTTCCAGACTTGGTGCATCGGTACCGCTTGCCGTGCGGTAGCAGAGAGAACAGTCTGTGACTCTTCTCTCTGTGAGTGTGTAATTGGTTACTAGGAGCATGAGGGGGCCTGTATTGAGACTGCAGAACCCGTAACCGCGGTGACAGGCTGAGTAACCGTGGTGACAGGCTGTCACCCCAGGTGCTAAGGTGAGTGTGTGTGTCAGGGCACGGACCAATGTTCAGGGTGACACCGTGTGTTTGTTTGTGATGGCAAGTGCCAAAGTGTGTGTGCGTAAGTGTGTGTGTGTGTGTGTGTGTGTGTGTGTGTGTGTGTGTGTGTGTGTGTGTGTGTGTGTGTGTGTGTGTGTGTGTGTGTGTGTGTGTGTGTGCGTGTGTGTGTGTGTGTGTGTGCGTGCATGCGTAGGTGTGTGCGTGCGTAATGTGTGTGTGTGTGTGTGTGTGTGTGTGTGTGTGTGTGTGTGTGTGTGTGTGTGTGTGTGTGTGTGTGATGTCCGCATCAGGACACAGGGATGAATACAGGCTTATTATCCTCCTAGCTAGTTATTCAGACAGTGGTGCTGACATTCTGACTCTAAACTGAGAAGTGGTGAGACATCACTTTAACTCCTGCAGTAAGCACTTTACCAACCAAGCTCATTTGCATATTAATTGATAGTGGTGTACTTCAAAGAGCATGGGGTGATGCAAGTCAACAGAAAGCAGTCTGGGAAATATCAACCAGCAACACCGACATGTTAATCAATGGATCTGTCGGCTAATTAATTAGAGGTGTGTTTGTGTTTGTAAGAGGGTGTGGACATGTTGTTTGGTGGCCATTGACACCCACCAACAGTACAAACCCACTCAGGTCAGAAGGACAAAGAATGAGATGTCTTTTGGGGACAGAGCTCACCTCTGCGTACCCAGGCGTGTCCGTGAGCTCGGTGTCGGAGTGTGTAGCAGCAGCGATGGCGACCTTGAACTAGCTCCTCCCACTTGATGATGTCAGCAGATTCTGTCTCCGCCCCTGGACTGGGCCGCTCAAACAGAGAGATCTGAGCTGACCTGAAGCCTATGGCTCTGACCTGGGACAACATTCACACACACAGACCTAATAACTGGACCCTCGTGACCCCAATCTCTCTTTTGCCTCCTCCTCCCCTCTCACCTGTCCTCCTCCTCTCCACGTCTCGCACCTGTCTTCCTCCTCTCCACGTCTTGAACCTGTCCACCTCCTCTCCACGTCTCGCACCTGTCCCCCTCCTCTCCACGTCTCGCACCTGTCTTCCTCCTCTCCACGTCTCGCACCTGTCCCCCTCCTCTCCACGTCTCGCACCTGTCTTCCTCCTCTCCATGTCTCGCACCTGTCTTCCTACTCTCCACGTCTCGCACCTGTCCCCCTCCTCTCAACATCTCGCACCTGTCCCCCTTGCCTCCCCGTGTAGCACCTGTCCTCCTCCTCTCCACGTCTCGCACCTGTCCCCCTCCTCTCCACGTCTCGCACCTGTCTTCCTCCTCTCCACGTCTTGCACCTGTCCCCCTCCTCTCCATGTCTCGCACCTGTCTTCCTCCTCTCCACGTCTCGCACCTGTCCCCCTCCTCTCCACGTCTCGCACCTGTCCCCCTCCTCTCCACGTCTCGCACCTGTCTTCCTCCTCTCCACGTCTTGCACCTGTCCCCCTCCTCTCCACGTCTCGCACCTGTCTTCCTCCTCTCCATGTCTCGCACCTGTCTTCCTACTCTCCACGTCTCGCACCTGTCCCCCTCCTCTCAACATCTCGCACCTGTCCCCTTGCCTCCCGTGTAGCACCTGTCCTCCTCCTCTCCACGTCTCGCACCTGTCCCCCTCCTCTCCACGTCTCGCACCTGTCTTCCTCCTCTCCACGTCTTGCACCTGTCCCCCTCCTCTCCATGTCTCGCACCTGTCTTCCTACTCTCCACGTCTCGCACCTGTCCCCCTCCTCTCAACATCTCGCACCTGTCCCCCTTGCCTCCCCGTCTAGCACCTGTCCTCCTCCTCTCCACGTCTCGCACCTGTCCCCCTCCTCTCCACGTCTCGCACCTGTCCCCCTTGCCTCCCCGTCTAGCACCTGTCCTCCTCCTCTCCACGTCTCGCACCTGTCCCCCTCCTCTCCACGTCTCGCACCTGTCTTCCTCCTCTCCACGTCTTGCACCTGTCCCCCTCCTCTCCATGTCTCGCACCTGTCTTCCTACTCTCCACGTCTCGCACCTGTCCCCCTCCTCTCAACATCTCGCACCTGTCCCCCTTGCCTCCCCGTCTAGCACCTGTCTCCCTCCTCTCCCGTCTCGCACCTGTCCCCCTGTCTCTCCTCCTCCCCTCTCACCTGTCCCCCTCCTCTCCTCCTCCCCTCTCACCTGTCCCCCCTGTCTCTCCTCCTCCCCTCTCACCTGTCCCCCTCCTCTCCTCCTCCCCTCTCACCTGTCCTCCTCCTCTCCCCCTCCCCTCTCACCTGTCCCCCCTCCTCTCCTCCTCCCCTCTCACCTGTCCCCCTCCTCTCCTCCTCCCCTCTCACCTGTCCCCCCTCCTCTCCTCCTCCCCTCTCACCTGTCCCTCCTCTCCTCCTCCCCTCTCACCTGTCCCCTCCTCTCCTCCTCCCCTCTCACCTGTCCCCCCTGTCTCTCCTCGTCCCCTCTTACCTGTCCCCCTCCTCTCCTCCTCCCCCTCTCACCTGTCCCCCCCTCATCTCCCCCCTCCCTCTCACCTGTCCCCCTCCTCTCCTCCTCCCCTCTCACCTGTCCCCCCTCCTCTCCCCATCCTCTCCCCCTCCCCTCTCACCTGTCCCCCCGTCTCTCCTCCTCCCTTCTCACCTGTCCCCCTGTCTCTCCCCCTCCCCTCTAACCTGTCCCCCTCCTCTACTCCTCCCCTCTAACCTGTCCCCTCCTCTCTCACCTGTCCCCCCTCCTCTCCTCCTCCCCTCTCACCTGTCCCCCTCCTCTCCTCCTCCCCTCTCACCTGTCCCCCCTCCTCTCCCCCTCCCCTCTCACCTGTCCCCCTCCTCTCCTCCTCTCCCTCTCACCTGTCCCCCCTCCATCTCCCCCCCCTCTCACCTGTCCCCCTCCTCTCCTCCTCCCCTCTCACCTGTCCCCCCTCCTCTCCCGTCTGCACCTCTCCTCCTCCCCTCTCGCACCTGTCCCCCCTGTCTCTCCTCCTCCCCTTCTCACCTGTCCCCCCTCTCCCCCCTCCCCTCTAACCTGTCCTCCTCCTCTACCCTCCCTCTCATCTGTCCTCCTCCTCTCTCACCTGTCCCCCTCCTCTCCTCCTCCCCTCTCACCTGTCCCCCTCCTCTCCTCCTCCCCTCTCACCTGTCCCCCTCCTCTCCTCCTCCCCTCTTACCTGTCCCCCCTCCTCTCCTCCTCCCTCTCACCTGTCCCCCTCCTCTCCTCCTCCCCTCTCACCTGTCCCCCTCCTCTCCCCTCCCCCATCCCCCTCCTCTCCCCCTCCCCTCTCACCTGTCCCCCTGTCTCTCCTCGTCCCCTCTTACCTGTCCCCTCCTCTCCTCCTCCCCTCTCACCTGTCCCCTCCTCTCCTCCTCCCCTCTCACCTGTCCCCCTCCTCTCCTCCTCCCCTCTTACCTGTCCCCCTCTCTCCTCCTCCCCTCTCACCTGTCCCCCTCTCTCCTCCTCCCCTCTCACCTGTCCCCCTGTCTCTCCTCCTCCCCTCTTACCTGTCCCCCTCCTCTCCTCCTCCCCTCTCACCTGTCCCCCTCCTCTCCTCCTCCCCTCTCACCTGTCCCCCTCTCTCCTCCTCCCCTCTAACCTGTCCCCTCCTCTACTCCTCCCCTCTAACCTGTCCCCCTCTCCTCTCCTCTTACCTGTCCCCTCCTCTCCTCCTCCCTCTCACCTGTCCCCCTCATCTCCCCCCTCCCCTCTTACCTGTCCCCCTCCTCTCCTCCTCCCCTCTCACCTGTCCCCCTCCTCTCCCCATCCTCTCCCCCTCCCCTCTCACCTGTCCCCCCGTCTCTCCTCCTCCCTTCTCACCTGTCCCCCTGTCTCTCCCCCTCCCCTCTAACCTGTCCCCCTCCTCTACTCCTCCTTCCCTCTCTCACCTGTCCCCCTCCTCTCCTCCTCCCCTCTCACCTGTCCCCCTCCTCTCCCCATCCCCTCCTCTCCCCTCCCCTCTCACCTGTCCCCCTGTCTCCTCCTCTTCCTCCCTCCTCCCTCTCACCTGTCCACCTCCTCTTCTCCTCCCTTCTCACCTGTCCCCCCTCCCTTCTCACCTGTCCCCCTGTCTCTCCCCCTCCCCTCTAACCTGTCCCCCTCCTCTACTCCTCCCCTCTCACCTGTCCCCTCCTCTCCCCACCTGTCCTCCTCCTCTCCCCTCCCATCTCACCTGTCCCCCTCCCCTCTCACCTGTCCCCCTCCTCTCCCCTCCCCTCTCAACTGTCCCTCTCCTCTCCCCCTCCCATCTCACCTGTCCCCCTCTCCCTCTCACCTGTCCCCCTCTTCCTCCCCTCCCCTCTCAACTGTCCCCCTCCTCTCCCCCTCCCCCTCCCATCTCACTGGTCCCCCTGTTTCTCTCCTTTCCCCTGTCTCCCATGGTGAGTACAGCCTGGGCAGGGTAAGTGCTGTGACACCAGTAGTCCAGACTGGGAGGGGCGTATCTCAGACCCTGGCAGCTAAACTGCTGCTTGGAGAGCAAGCCATAGAAACACACCTCCTTACTGGTGAATGACACAGCTATCAGAGAGAGAGAGAGAGAGAGAGAGAGAGAGAGAGAGAGAGAGAGAGAGAGAGAGAGAGAGAGAGAGAGAGAGAGAGAGAGAGAGAGAGAGAGAGAGAGAGAGAGAGAGAGAGGGGAAAGGGTGGGATGATAGGGATAGATGCAGGTAATTTCAGTGAGTGATTGATTGATTGATTGTTTGGCTGAGTTGGACTGGACCTTGTGTACGTTGCACAGCACCACCATGTCTGTTACCCAGAGATCTTTGGGCCTGACAGAGTCGTTGTGGAGGCGGTGTGTTTGGAGAGGGGTGAGGTCCTCCCCTGCCCCCATTATTCACCGGCAGGTACCGGCCTGAGCTATGCAGGTACACCACCTGGGGTAACCATAGAGATGTAAATAGGTAGTGTATACACAACCACCGATGGAGAATACCATAAAACGCTTATATGCAGCTTATAAGCTATTATTTCATTATTTCATTATAAATTATTAGCACTGTTACAGCATTACAGATGTGTTTAGTGTTACCTGTTGGGCAGGGTCACAGTGTGGAGGGGTCAGAGTTCGTGGAGGGGTCAGAGTTCGTGGAGGTCTCCAGCGAGGCACAGTGGCAGCTCGTTCATTTTCCTCTCTTTCGGACAGCAGGAAGGAAGTCAGCCTCTCCCAGTCCACTTTCCTCTTGTCACGGTTTCGGCCGAGACTGCTCCTCCTCCTGGTTCGGGCAGGCTTCGGAGTTCGCCGTCCCCGGAGTACTAGCTGCCACCGTTGAATGTTTCGTGGTGTGATTGCTTTGGTCTGTCTTGTACACCTGTGTCTGTTTGTGTTCTGATTACGTGTCCTATAAGTTCCCTGTTTGGTATTGGTTAGATTGTGTGTTGTTGTCTGCCTGTATTTTCGGAGCTGCGTTTTGACGCTCTGTTTGTTTGTTTAGTGTTTCCGCATGGTTTACGTATTCACTCGCCTCTGTTTGTTTTTCGAGGCCGTGTATTGTAATTTAGCACTTTTGACTAGTAAAGTCTGTTGGACGAAGCCTCTGTGTCCTGCGCCTGACTCCTCCACCACATCCACATCGGTTCTACTGACAGAACAACACACCAACCATGGAGTCAGCAGGAGCAGCTGCAACACCCAAGTCGCTGGAGGAACGGATCAGCTATCAGGACACCATGATCCGGCAACTTGGGTCCGCCATGGACGAGGTGTCCAACACTCTGCGCCGGTTGGTTACTGGGGAGGTGCCCACGTCTTCTTACACCATCCCATCACCAACGGCCAGTCCTCCTCTCTCAGCACCGGAACCCAGGGCCATTCGGCTCTCGCTCCCGAGGGCATATGACGGTTCTGCAGCCAGGTGTCAGGGGTTCCTCCTGCAGGTGGAACTTTACCTGGCTACCCTACACCCAGCGCCCTCGGGATACGAGAGCGTCTCCGCCCTCATCTCCTGTCTATCCGGCAAGGCGTTGGAGTGGGCCAACGCCGAATGGAGGGGAATAGACGCCGCTACCATCACCTACGCAGAGTTCTCCCGCCGCTTCAGGGCTGTCTTCGATCACCCACCTGAGGGAAAGGCGGCGGGGGAGCGTCTGTTCCACCTCCGACAGGGGAAGAGGAGCGCACAGGAGTTCGCCCTGGAGTTCCGGACTCTAGCGGCGGATGCGGGGTGGAATGAGAGGGCCCTCATCGACCATTACCGGTGTAGCCTACGAGAGGACGTTCGTCGTGAGCTGGCCTGCAGGGACACCAACCTATCCTTGGGACATCTCCATCCGTCTCGACACCCTGCTGGCTACCCGCGGACGTCCCGAGTGGGGGTCGTCCATTCCACCCTCCAGCACCTCCGAGCCGATTCCCATGGAGCTCGGGGGTGCTGGCGCTAGAGAGAGGAGGAGAGAGAACCCGAGGGGGGCCATCCCCTGCACCAACTGTGGCCGTGGAGGACACACCATGGCCAGGTGCTGGGGAGGGTCTCCTGGGAGAGGGGACAACAGGTCACGCACTGGGGAGTCATTTCAGGTGAGTAGGCGCCCCACTTACCCAGAGCTCTCTGTTGGTCACATGAGTATTCCTGTGAGATTTCCACAGGTGGCACCTCATTCCCAGCATAAGGCGCTAGTAGATTCAGGCGCAGCTGGGAATTTTATTGATCGTGCATTTTGTCATAGGTTAGGAATTCCACTTCGCCGGTAGAAGCCCCCTTTCCTGTCCACGCCTAGACAGCCGGCCGTTGGGGTCGGGGCTGATCAGAGAAGTCACAGCACCACTTAAGATGACGACGCAGGGGGGTCATGAGGAGATCATTCAGTTTTATCTGATTGACTCTCCTGCGTACCCCCGTGGTGCTGGGGCTTCCCTGGTTAAGCGCCCATGATCCTACCATTGCGTGGCAACAGAGGGCTCTTATGGAGTGGTCTGCCCAGTGTGTAGGGAAATGTCTAGGTGTTTCCTTAGGGGCGACCTCGGTAGAGAGTCCGAACCAAGTGCCCGCAATGCGCATTCCCCCTGAGTATGAGGACTTAGCACTTGTGTTCAGCAAAACGAGGGCAACACGGCTACCACCTCATAGACAGGGGGACTGTGCGATAAATCTCCAAACAGGAGCGGCACTTCGCGGAGCCGTGTGTATCCCCTGTCTCAAGAGGAGACTGCGGCTATGGAGACTTACATAGCCGAGTCCTTGGCACAGGGATACATTCGGTCCTCCACTTCCCCGGTTTCCTCGAGTTTCTTCTTTGTGAAGAAGAAGGACGGGGGTTTGCGCCCATGTATTGATTACCGTAGTCTCAATCAGATCACGGTTAAGTACAGTTACCCTCTTCCACTGATTGCGACTATGACGGAGTCATTACGCGGAGCGCAGTTCTTCACAAAGTTGGATCTCAGGAGCGCGTACAATCTGGTGCGCATTAGGGAGGGGGATGAATGGAAAACGGCATTTAGTACCACCTCGGGTCATTACGAGTATCTCGTCATGCCATACGGGTTAATGAATGCTCCTTCAGTCTTCCAATCCTTTGTTGACAAGATTTTCCGGGACATGCATGGGCAGGGTGTGGTAGTGTACATCGACGACATCCTAGTGTACTCTTCTACACGAGCCGAGCATGTAGCCCTGGTGCGCCGAGTGTTGGGTAGGCTGTTGGAGCATGACTTGTATGTCAAGGCAGAGAAATGCCTGTTCTTCCAGGAGTCCGTCTCCTTTTTGGGTTATCGGTTGTCCGCGTCTGGTGTGGAGATAGAAGTAGACTGTGTGTCGGCCGTGCGTAATTGGCAAACTCCAACCACTGTAAAAGAGGTGCAGCAGTTCTTGGGTTTTGCTAATTACTACCGGAGGTTTATCCGGGGCTTTGGACAGGTTGCAGCTCCCATTACGTCCCTGCTAAAGGGGGTCCGGTTCGTTGCAGTGGTCAGCTGAGGCGGACAGGGCATTTGTCAAACTGAAGAACCTGTTCACCTCGGCCCCGGTGCTGGCGCATCCGGATCCCTCTTTACCATTCCAAGTAGAGGTAGACGCGTCCGAGACCGGTATTGGGGCAGTCCTGTCACAACGGTCCGGCACGCCACCTAAGCTCCGCCCCTGTGCGTTCTACTCCAAGAAGCCCAGCTCGGCGGAGCGCAATTATGACATTGGGGACAGGGAGTTGTTAGCTGTAGTCCAGGCCCTAAAGGTGTGGAGGCATTGGCTTGAGGGGGCTCAACACCCTTTCCTCATTCTGACTGATCACCGTAACCTGGAGTACATCCGGGCAGCTAGGAGATTGAACCCTCGTCAGGCTAGGTGGAACATGTTCCTGACCCGGTTTGTTTTTAAGATCACATACATCCCAGGGTCCCAGAACGGTAAGGCAGACGCCCTGTCCCGGCGGTATGACACAGAGGAGAGGGCCATTGAGCCTACTTCCATACTGCCGGAGTCTTGTCTGGTGGCTCCGGTGGTATGGGAGGTCGATGCGGAAATCGAGCGGGCACTGCGTACCGACCCTACTCCCCCCGAGTGTCCTGTGGGGCGGACGTACAGTGAGGGAAAAAAGTATTTGATCCCCTGCTGATTTTGTACGTTTGCCCACTGACAAAGAAATGATCAGTCTATAATTTTAATGGTAGGTTTATTTGAACAGTGAGAGACAGAATAACAACATAAAAAATCCAGAAAAACGCATGTAAAATGTTTTATAAATTGATTTGCATTTTAATGAGGGAAATAAGTATTTGACCCCCTCTCAATCAGAAAGGTTTCTGGCTCCCAGGTGTCTTTTATACAGGTAACGAGCTGAGATTAGGAGCACACTCTTAAAGGGAGTGCTCCTAATCTCAGTTTGTTACCTGAATAAAAGACACCTGTCCACAGAAGCAATCAATCAATCAGATTCCAAACTCTCCACCATGGCCAAGACCAAAGAGCTCTCCAAGGATGTCAGGGACAAGATTGTAGACCTACACAAGGCTGGAATGGGCTACAAGACCATCGCCAAGCAGCTTGGTGAGAAGGTGACAACAGTTGGTGCGATTATTCGCAAATGGAAGAAACACAAAATAACTGTCAATCTCCCTCGGCCTGGGGCTCCATGCAAGATCTCACCTCGTGGAGTTGCAATGATCATGAGAACGGTGAGGAATCAGCCCAGAACTACACGGGAGGATCTTGTCAATGATCTCAAGGCAGCTGGGACCATAGTCACCAAGAAAACAATTGGTAACACACTACGCCGTGAAGGAGTGAAATCCTGCAGCGCCCGCAAGGTCCCCCTGCTCAAGAAAGCACATATACAGGCCCGTCTGAAGTTTGCCAATGAACATCTGAATGATTCAGAGGAGAACTGGGTGAAAGTGTTGTGGTCAGATGAGACCAAAATGGAGCTCTTTGGCATCAACTCAACTCGCCGTGTTTGGAGGAGGAGGAATGCTGCCTATGACCCTAAGAACACCATCCCCACCGTCAAACATGGAGGTGGAAACATTATGCTTTGGGGGTGTTTTTCTGCTAAGGGGACAGGACAACTTCACCGCATCAAAGGGATGATGGCCGGGGCCATGTACCATCAAATCTTGGGTGAGAACCTCCTTCCCTCAGCCAGGGCATTGAAAATGGGTCGTGGATGGGTATTCCAGCATGACAATGACCCAAAACACACGGCCAAGGCAACAAAGGAGTGGCTCAAGAAGAAGCACATTAAGGTCCTGGAGTGGCCTAGCCAGTCTCCAGACCTTAATCCCATAGAAAATCTTGGAGGGAGCTGAAGTTTAGAGTTGCCAAACGTCAGCCTTGAAACCTTAATGACTTGGAGAAGATCTGCAAAGAGGAGTGGGACAAAATCCCTCCTGAAATGTGTGCAAACCTGGTGGCCAACTACAAGAAACGTCTGACCTCTGTGATTGCCACCAGGGTTTTGCCACCAAGTACTAAGTCATGTTTTGCAGAGGGGTCAAATACTTATTTCCCTCAATAAAATGCAAATCCATTTATAAAAATGTTGACATGCGTTTTTCTGGATTCTTTTGTTGTTATTCTGTCTCTCACTGTTCAAATAAACCTACCATTAAAATTATAGACTGATCATGTCTTTGTTAGTGGGCAAACGTACAAAATCAGCAGGGGATCAAATACTTTTTTCCCTCACTGTACGTTCCGCTCGAGGTTTGTGATCGTCTTATTTATTGGGCTCATACATCACCCTCCTCTGGACATCCAGGTATTGGCCGGACAGTGCACTGCCTTAGCGTGAAATACTGGTGGCCAACGTTAGCTAAGGATGTGAGGGTTTATGTCTCCTCCTGCTCGGTGTGTGCCCAGTGTAAGGCGCCTAGACATTTGCCCAGGGGTAAGTTACTTCCCCTGCCCGTTCCACAACGACCATGGTCCCACCTCTCGGTGGATTTTGTAACCGACCTACCCCCTTCCCAGGGGAATACTACCATTTTGGTCGTTGTGGATCAGTTCTCCAAGGCCTGTCGTCTCCTCCCAATGCCGGGTCTTCCTACTGCCCTACAGACCGCCGAGGCCCTATTTACCCACGTGTTCCGGCACTATGGGGTCCCCGAGGATATTGTGTCTGACCAAGGTCCCCAGTTCACCTCCAGAGTCTGGGGGGCGTTCATGGAACGCTTGGGGGTCTCGGTGAGCCTTACCTCGGGGTACCACCCAGAGAGCAATGGGCAGGTTGAACGAGTCAACCAGGATGTGGGTAGGTTTCTGAGGTCCTATTGCCGGGACCGGCCAGAGGAGTGGTCTAGGTATATCCCCTGGGCAGAGATGGCCCAGAACTCTCTCCGCCACTCCTCCACCAACTTAACACCCTTCCAGTGTGTTTTAGGGTATCAGCCGGTCCTGGCACCGTGGCACGAGAGCCAGATCGAGGCCCCTGCGGTGGACGAGTGGATTCGGCGCTCGGAGGAGACGTGGGGACGCTGCCCATGTCCATCTGCAGCGGGCCATCCGTCAACAAAGGCGAGCGCCGATCGCCACCGCAGTGAGGGACCGGTGTACGCACCGGGAGATCGAGTCTGGCTCTCGACTCGGAAACCTGCCCCTCCGCCTGCCCTGCCGGAAGCTGGGTCGGCGGTTTGTGGGGCCCTTTAAAGTCCTGAGAAGATTGAACGAGGTGTGTTACAGGTTACAACTGCCTATTGAGTACAAGAATATTAACCCCTCGTTCCATGTGTCTCTTCTCAGGCCGGTGGTAGCTGGCCCACTCCAAGAAGATGAGATAGGAGAGACCCCTCCGCCCCCTTTGGACATCGAGGGGGCCCCGGCGTACAGGGTCCGGACCATCTTGGACTCGAGGCGCCGGATGAGTGGTCTCCAGTATCTCGTGGAGTGGGAGGGGTACGGTCCGGAGGAACGGTGCTGGGTGCCTAGGAGGGACATCCTAGATCCATCCCTCCTGACTGAGTTCCACCGTGGGCATCCCACGCGCCCGGGTCCGCGTCCTCCTGGCCGTCCCCGAGGCCGGGGTCGGCGCACGGCTGGAGCCGCGCGTCAAGGGGGGGTACTGTCACGGTTTCGGCCGAGACTGCTCCTCCTCCTGGTTCGGGCAGGCTTCGGCGTTCGCCGCCCCCCGGAGTACTAGCTGCCACCGTTGAATGTTTCGTGGTGTGATTGCTTTGGTCTGTCTTGTACACCTGTGTCTGTTTGTGTTCTGATTATGTGTCCTATAAGTTCCCTGTTTGGTATTGGTTAGATTGTGTGTTGTTGTCTGCCTGTATTTTCGGAGCTGCGTTTTGACGCTCTGTTTGTTTGTTTAGTGTTTACGCATGGTTTACGTATTCACTCGCCTCTGTTTGTTTTTCGAGGCCGTGTATTGTAATTTAGCACTTTTGACTAGTAAAGTATGTTGGACGAAGCCTCTGTGTCCTGCGCCTGACTCCTCCACCACATCCACATCGGTTCTACTGACACCTCTCCCCTCGCTCGTCAGTGATGACCACAGTGTCCAATTGCAGGCTACGCTGCTCCTAAGTGATGACCACATTGTCCAATAGGAGGCAGTACTCCTCCCTGGAGCCACGTCTCACTGCAGACCAGGCTTGTTCTATAAACTCTGCCCTGGAGAAGGACACGCCTGTTCCACTGTCACCCTACAACAGAGGTCATCAGAGGTCAACAGGGGGTGTGTCTACTGTGTTATTTCCATACCCACTCACCAGAAAGAGGCTCTGCAGGTTCTCATAGTCCTCCATGCTCAGCCTGCTCTCCAGTAGTCCCGGCTCCATCTTGGTCTCCATGGTTTCCACTCAGACAGGGTCACAGCCAGCTGTCAATCATCTAAAGGTTCCAGACAGGGGTGTGTGCAAGAGGGAAGGAAAAACAGCTGTGTTTGTGTGATTGCTTAGATATGAGTGATTCATACGGTAGTTGATACTGTATCTCTACGAGCTACTAGACAAAGCAATTTTCTCTAAGCCAATCATACTCACTCTATAACAGTCTATATTTGCTGCTCAGTGTTGTCATGGCAGCAGAATCATAAAGTTCGAGAGGCAGAGAAAAACAAGAGGGTCAACCCCTGCTAAGCTTAAACGTCCAATGCAGCCGTTTTTTATTTCAATATCAAACAATTTCTGGGTAACAATGAAGTACAATTAAAAACGGACAAAAACAAACAGAAATAGCCTCTTAGCAAAGAGTAATTTCTCAAGCACGAGATTTGACGAGATTTGACGTGACTTCCGTCTCGCTTCCGCATTGTCTCCGTACTGCTGTGCTGTTTGTTGCTACTTGGCTACCTGCCAAACTATTCACGTTTTACTTTTAATAAACGTTTAATCAATCTTTGTGTTCAACAAATTTACCAACTTTTTAGTTTTGTCCTCACTCATCTTTTTTCGTTAAACTTTTTCACCCCGGACGTTTATCCCGAGACAGAAGAGTCATTTTCCTGTGCGTTTTAGCTGCCAACTTTACGTTATTTTCCTTTTTTCCATCGCAACTTTTTTCCCTTATTCAACTTTTTCACTCCGGACGCTTTATCTGGACATGGTTCATCAACATCTTCAACAGCCGAAGCTAAGTAGTAACATTAACATGATGTCTTCTAATTGCAGTCGCTGTACTCATAATATACAGGAGAAAGCCCAGCTTCAGACGCAATCGTTAGGCAAGGGTAATCTCAGTGTAGGAAAGGAAGAAACAGCGTCTGTGCCACCAGTAAGTACAGACAGTAACGTTAGTATAAATCCCCCCGCACAGTCCCCGCAGCCGGACAACTTTCTCATGGCTTCTGGAGGGAAATACTGTTGGAATGCTCAACCGGTGTCGCTCATTCAGCCGACAGAAACCTTCAACCGGTTTTCCCCATTATGTAGCGAGTCGGAGTCTGAGTCTGAGTCTTCTCTAGTCTCTACTCCTCCCGTTACGGGGTCTGAGACGCCCGAAGGCTCCCACCATTAGCTCTGACAAATTGAAAACCCTAGTCATTGGCGACTCCATTACCCGCAGTATTAGACTTAAAACGAATCACCCAGCGATCATACACTGTTTACCAGGGGGCAGGGCTACCGACGTTAAGGCTAATCTAAAGATGGTGCTGGCTAAAGCTAAAACTGGCGAGTGTAGAGAGTATAGAGATATTGTTATCCACGTCGGCACCAACGATGTTAGGATGAAACAGTCAGAGGTCACCAAGTGCAACATAGCTTCAGCTTGTAAATCAGCTAGAAAGATGTGTCGGCATCGAGTAATTGTCTCTGGCCCCCTCCCAGTTAGGGGAAGTGACGAGCTCTACAGCAGAGTCTCAGCACTTAATCGCTGGTTGAAAACTGTTTTCTGCCCCTCCCAAAAGATAACATTTGTGGATAATTGGCCCTCTTTCTGGGACTCACCCACAAACAGGACCAAGCCTGACCTGCTGAGGAGTGACGGACTCCATCCTAGCTGGAGGGGTGCTCTCCTCTTATCTACCAACATAGATAGGGCTCTAACTCCTCTAGCCCCACAGTGAAATAGGGTGCAGGCCAGGCAGCAGGCTGTTAGCCAACCTGCCAGCTTAGTGGAGTCTGCCAATAGCACAGTCAGTGTAGTCAGCTCAGCCATACCCATTGAGACTGTGTCTGTGCCTCGACCTAGGTTGGGCAAAACTAAACATGGCGGTGTTCACCCTAGCAATCTTATTAGGATAAAGACCTCCTCCATTCCTGCCATTATTGAAAGAGATCGTGATACCTCACATCTCAAAATAGGGTTACTTAATGTTAGATCCCTCACTTCAAAGGCAGTCATAGTCAATGAACTAATCACTGATCATAATCTCGATGTGATTGGCCTGACTGAAACATGGCTTAAGCCTGATGAATTTGCTGTGTTAAATGAGGCCTCACCTCCTGGTTACACTAGTGACCATATTCCCCGTGCATCCCGCAAAGGCGGAGGTGTTGCTAACATTTACGATAGCAAATTTCAATTTACAAAAAAAAAATGGCGTTTTCATCTTTTTGAGCTTCTAGTCATGAAATCTATGCAGCCTACTCAATCACTTTTTATAGCTACTGTTTACAGGCCTCCTGGGCCATATACAGCGTTCCTCTCTGAGTTTCCTGAATTCCTATCAGACCTTGTAGTCATAGCAGATCATATTCTAATTTTTGGTGATTTTAATATTCACATGGAGAAGTCCACAGACCCACTCCAAAAGTCTTTCGGAGCCATTATCGACTCAGTGGGTTTTGTCCAACATGTCTCTGGACCTACTCACTGCCACAGTCATACTCTGGACCTAGTTTTGTCCCATGGAATAAATGTTGTAGATCTTAATGTTTTTCCACAAAATCCTGGACTATCGGACCACCATTTTATTACATTTGCAATCGCAACAAATAATCTGCTCAGACCCCAACCAAGGAGCATCAAAAGTCGTGCTATAAATTCTCAAACAACACAAAAATTCATTGATGCCCTTCCAGACTCCTTCTGCCTACCCAAGGACGTCAGAGGACAAAAATCAGTTAACCACTTAACTGAGGAACTCAATTTAACCTTGCGCAATACCCTAGATGCAGTTGCACCCCTAAAAACGAAAAACATTTGTCATAAGAAACTAGCTCCCTGGTATACAGAAAATACCCGAGCTTTGAAGCAAGCTTCCAGGAAATTGGAACGGAAATGGCGCCACACCAAACTGGAAGTCTTCCGACTAGCTTGGAAAGACAGTACCGTGCAGTACCGAAGAGCCCTCACTGCTGCTCGATCATCCTACTTTTCCAACTTAATTGAGGAAAATAAGAACAATCCAAAATTTCTTTTTGATACTGTTGCAAAGCTAACTAAAAAGCAGCATTCCCCAAGAGAGGATGGCTTTCACTTCAGCAGTGATAAATTCATGAACTTCTTTGAGGAAAAGATCATGACCATTAGAAAGCAAATTACGGACTCCTCTTTGAATCTGCGTATTCCTCCAGGGCTTAGCTGTCCTGGATCTGCACAGCTCTGCGAGGGCCTGGGATCGGGAGAGACACTTAAGTGTTTTAGTACTATATCTCTTGACACAATGATGAAAATAATCATGGCCTCTAAACCTTCAAGCTGCATACTGGATCCTATTCCTACTAAACTGCTGAAGGAGCTGCTTCCTGTGCTTGGCCCTCCTATGTTGAACATAATAAACAGCTCTCTATCCACCGGATGTGTACCAAACTCACTAAAAGTGGCAGTGATAAAGCCTCTCTTGAAAAAGCCAAACCTTGACCCGGAAAATATAAAAAACTATCGGCCTATATCGAATCTTCCATTCCTCTCAAAAATTTTAGAAAAAGCTGTTGCGCAGCAACTCACTGCCTTTCTGAAGACAAACAATGTATACGAAATGCTTCAGTCTGGTTTTAGACCCCATCATAGCACTGAGACTGCACTTGTGAAGGTGGTAAATGACCTTTTAATGGCGTCAGACCGAGGCTCTGCATCTGTCCTCGTGCTACTAGACCTTAGTGCTGCCTTTGACACCATCGATCACCACATTCTTTTGGAGAGACTGGAAACCCAAATTGGTCTACACGGACAAGTTCTGGCCTGGTTTAGATCCTACCTGTCGGAAAGATATCAGTTTGTCTCTGTGAATGGTCTGTCCTCCGACAAATCAACTGTACATTTCGGTGTTCCTCAAGGTTCCGTTTTAGGACCACTATTGTTTTCACTATATATTTTACCTCTTGGGGATGTTATTCGAAAACATAATGTTAACTTTCACTGCTATGCGGATGACACACAGCTGTACATTTCAATGAAACATGGTGAAGCCCCAAAATTGCCCTCGCTAGAAGCCTGTGTTTCAGACATAAGGAAGTGGATGGCTGAAAACTTTTTACTTTTAAACTCGGACAAAACAGAGATGCTTGTTCTAGGTCCCAAGAAACAAAGAGATCTTCTGTTAAATCTGACAATTCATCTAGATGGTTGTAAAGTCGTCTCAAATAAAACTGTGAAGGACCTCGGTGTTACTCTTGACCCTGATCTCTCTTTTGACGAACATATCAAGACTGTTTCAAGGACAGCTTTTTTCCATCTACGTAACATTGCAAAAATCAGAAATTTTCTGTCCAAAAATGATGCAGAAAAATTAATCCATGCATTTGTTACTTCTAGGTTAGACTACTGCAATGCTCTATTTTCCGGCTACCCGGATAAAGCACTAAATAAACTTCAGTTAGTGCTAAATACGGCTGCTAGAATCCTGACTAGAACCAAGAAATTTGATCATATTACTCCAGTGCTAGCTTCCCTACACTGGCTTCCTGTTAAGGCAAGGGCTGATTTCAAGGTTTTACTGTTAACCTATAAAGCGTTACATGGGCTTGCTCCTACCTATCTTTCCGAGTTGGTCCTGCCGTACATACCAATACGTACGCTACGGTCACAAGACGCAGGCCTCCTAATTGTCCCTAGAATTTCTAAGCAAACAGCGGGAGGCAGGGCTTTCTCCTATAGATCTCCATTTTTATGGAACAGTCTGCCTACCCATGTGAGAGACGCAGACTCGGTCTCAACCTTTAAGTCTTTACTGAAGACTTATCTCTTCAGTAGGTCATATGATTGAGTGTAGTCTGGCCCAGGAGTGTGAAGGTGAACGGAAAGGCTGGAGCAACGAACAGCCCTTGCTGTCTCTGCCGGGCCGGTTCCCCTCTCCACTGGGGGTTCTCTGCCTCTAACCCTGTTGCAGGGGCTGAGTCACTGGCTTGCTGGTGCTCTTTCATGCCGTCCCTGGGAGGGGTGCGTCACTTGAGTGGGTTGAGTTACTGACGTGATCTTCCTGTCTGGGTTGGCGCCCCCCCTTGGTTTGTGCTGTGGTGGAGACCTCTGTGGGCTATACTCGGCCTTGTCTCAGGATTGTAAGTTGGTGGTTGGGGATATCCCTCTAGTGGTGCGGGGGCTGTGCTTTGGCGGAGTGGGTGGGGTTATATCCTTCCTGTTTGGCCCTGTCCGGGGTTTCTTCGGATGGGGCCACAGTGTCTCGGACCGCTCCTGTCTCAGCCTCCAGTATTTATGCTGCAGTAGTTTATGTGTCGGGGGGCTGGGGTTAGTTGGTTATACCTGGAGTACTTCTCCTGTCTTATCCAGTGTCCTGTGTGAATTTAAGTATGCTCTCTCTAATTCTCTCGTTCTCTCTTTCTCTCTGAGAACCTGAGCCCTAGGACCATACGTCAGGACTACCGGGCATGATGACACCTTGCTGTCCCCAGTCCGCCTGGCCTTGCTGCTATTCCAGTTTCAACTGTTCTGCCTGCGGCTACGAAACCCCTACCTGTCCCAGACCTGCTGTTTTCAACTCTTTAATGATCGGCTATGAAAAGCCAACTGAGAGACCTGAGCCCTAGGACCATACGTCGGGACTACCGGCCGTGGTGACTCCTTGCTGTCCCCAGTCCGCCTGGCCTTGCTGCTATTCCAGTTTCAACTGTTCTGCCTGCGGTTATGGAACCCCTACCTGTCCCAGACCTGCTGTTTTCAACTCTTAATGATCGGCTATGAAAAGCCAACTGAGATTTATTCCTGATTATTATTTGACCATGCTTGTCACTTATGAACATTTTTGAACATCTTGGCATGGTTCTGTTATAATCTCCACCCGGCACAGCCAGAAGAGGACTGGCCACCCCTCATAGCCTGGTTCCTCTCTAGGTTTCTTCCTAGGCTTTCGCCTTTCTAGGGAGTTTTTCCTAGCCACCGTGCTTCTACACCTGCATTACTAGCTGTTTGGGGTTTTAGGCTGGGTTTCTGTACAGCACTTCGAGATATTAGCTGATGTAAGAAGGGCTATATAAAATAAAATTGATTGATTGATTGATTTTGCTAGAATTGTCTCGGAGTGGTCTGAGTGGGGAGGGGAAAACTGAAAACTAGATGTTATTGGGCCGAGAGTTTTAGAACTCTCTTTCTTATTGGTCTATTAACTAATTTGTCGCCTGGCGATGTCACCATGGAAGGCCAAAACTCCATCCCACCAAAACAGGCTGAAATTTCAGGCGGTCTTTAACAAACAGCTCTAAAAATAAAAGGGAATTATCATCATTTTCACCATTTTTTGCTGCACTGGGCCTTTAAACCTGTGAATAAATGAAAGAGCACTACCTGCGTGGCAGTGTCGCTTCAGTAGTAGTGTTGAGGTGATCATTACAGCAATACCGTCTACTCGCAGCCAGGTCACCCGTGATAGTATTCGGAATTGGACGTCCATCCATGTCTGAGGACATCGGGAGATGATGTGGAAACCGGCCACTAGGGAGCAACAGTGAGCGCCGTTACCTTCAAGTAGGTTTTGGTTTTTGCTAGTGAGTTGTGGACGGGGATGGTGGATGGGTGTAAGCATCTGCCTCTGGTGCTAAAGGTTGCATGTTCGAATCCTGCAATAGAAAGTTGTTGAGAGATTTTTGTTTTAAGCCTATCCCAAACCTTAACCGTTCCTTCACCATTCGGAGTTAATGCCTAACCTTAACCCTTTCGCCAGTTGATGTCAGTGGCGATTTTAGCATGTAAATCTTGGTGGGGCAAAAAAATAAAAAATGGGGATGCATGCCAGCAAAGCCACTACACTACACAACACTAAACAATACATTAATTGCACTATAACGGTGACAGGTAGCTTAGTGGGTAAGAGTGTTGTGCCAGTAACCGAAAGGTCGCTGGTTCTAATCCCCGAGCCGACTAGGTGAAAAATCTGTCGATGTGCCCTTAAGCAAGGCACTTAACCCTAATTGCTCCTGTAAGTCGCTCTGGATAAGAGCGTCTGCTAAATGACTAAAATGTAAATGTAAACAACGTCACTTTAACTCTACCCACATGTACATATTACTTAAACTACCTCAACTAGCCGGTGCCCCCACACATTGACTCGGCACCGGTACCCCCCTTGTATATATAGCCTCCCTACTGTTATTTTATTTTTCTTCTGCTCTTTTTTTCTCAACACTTTTTTGTTGTTGTTTTATTTTACTTTTTTTATAAAAAAATTAATGCACTGTTGGTTAAGGGCTGTAAGTAAGCATTTCACTGTAATGTCTGCACCTGTTGTATTCGGCGCATGTGGCCAATACAATTGGATTTGATTTGATTTGAAACGGCACCCACAAACTGTTAGGGCCTACATAAAGCTGTCCCAACAGCAGAGTCCCAACAGCACAGTCCCAACACCTTACCACTGCTACACCTGGCTATCAGCGGAGGCTTGTCTGGCAGTGAAACAATTTAGGGGCTTCATAGCAAAGGGGGTGAATACATATGCACACACCACTTTTCTGTTATTTATTTTTTTGAATTTTTTGAAACAAGTTATTTTTTTCATTTCACTTCACCAATTTTTACTATTTTGTGTATGTCCATTGCATGAAATCCAAATAAAAAATGCATTTAAATTACAGGTTGTAATGCAACAAAATAGGAAAAACAACAAGGGGGATGAATAATTTTGCAAGGCACTGTACATATCATTTATGCAGCAGCATACAAGACATTTTTGGACTCACCATGTTGTGCTGTGCTCACTTGAACAGGAAAGTGGCGCAGCGATCCTTCTTGGGAAAATTTTGTGATCAAAGAAAGAGAAAGAGTCCGGATTTACAATTCCGAGTTGGATGATCGTTCAAAACTTATTTTCCCAGTCGGAGCTTGTTTATTCCTGACTTCTCAGTTGCAACGCTTTCAGTTAGCTAGTAGAAAGAGGAGGAAGGGAAGCGCTACTAAGGTACACAATAGTAAATGTTGGTAGACAGAAGGTGCTCTTTGGTCAAGGGGGTAAATTGGTCATCAAAAAGAAAGGAGGACCAAGGCTCTCTTCATATAATTAATTAAAATGCCTTTATTAGTATTAGCATGTTCAATAGAAACAAGATTTTAAAAAAATATTTAGCTACTGATTCCTTCCAAACCACTCATTGTTGAATTTGCGATTTTCCAACATGTTGTGTAATGTTTATGTCCAATGGCCGATGAGCACCGATACATTTTATCTATAATTTCTCTTCATTATTTATCTTCATATGACAAGGATTAAAAAGGATTTGCCGGTAGATTGCCGACTTGATTGATGATGATGACTGCTAGCTAATATTTTGAAAGTAAGATGTTGACATGATCAGTCCAATCAAAGCTACTGAACATATAACGTGATTTGAAGTCATTTTATCTGTGGCCAATGACCTTGAGCATTCTTGGAAGGGCACTTCTAACGTAACTCTATGGCAGCAACCAAGGGGCTTGAATTTTCTAAGTCTACCCTTAGACTTGGCAGTGACCTAGTGTCCCCATGAGTGACAGAACACTGAGCCAATCACAGCGCAACACTCTGTATTTTCTGCTGGCTTGCCCCACCACCACACAAAGCACTGAGCTAATCTGAAACACCTGCATTTTGGAGCTGCCTTACTCAAGAAAACAAAAAAGAGACCATGTTTGTATGCAGCTTTATTAACTCAATTATATCAGTTTGCAAACAAGGGATAAAATGTATACAGTGAGGGAAAAAAGTATTTGATCCCCTGCTGATTTTGTACGTTTGCCCACTGACAAAGAAATGATCAGTCTATAATTTTAATGGTAGGTTTATTTGAACAGTGAGAGACAGAATAACAACAACAAAATCCAGAAAAACACGTCAAACATTTTATAAATTGATTTGCATTTTAATGAGGGAAATAAGTATTTGACCCCATCTGAATCAGAAAGATCTGTCTCCCAGGTGTCTTTTATACAGGTAACGAGCTGAGATTAGGAGCACACTCTTAAAGGGAGTGCTCCTAATATCAGTTTGTTACCTGTATAAAAGACACCTGTCCACATAAGCAATCAATCAATCAATCAGATTCCAAACTCTCATTAAACTACCATTCAAATTATAGACTGATCATGTCTTTGTCAGTGGGCAAACGTACAAAATCGGCAGGGGATCGAATACGTTTTTCCCTCACTGAAATATATATATATATATATATATATATATATATATATATATATATATATATATATATATATATATATATATATATATATATATATATATATGTGTGTGTGTGTGTGTGTGACACCTATTAATGCCAAAATAACATGCAAAACAGGCAAGGCCTGTTTTTTTTTTGCCCCACCTGACATGAATGATGGGTCGCCACTGGTTGATGAACAGTTAGAGAGAGAGCTGGCCAGAAGTTGGCAAACGTTAGCTATACTTTTAGCCTCAATCACACTAGACCTGAATCAAACGATGAAACCATCTGCCAAACGATTGAAGATTGATATTGTGACGTTTATTCAATACAATATGAGTTTTTATTAGTCAGAATGGCAATGTAACATTATTGATCTCTCAGTTTCCCTAGCTAATTCCCTATTTTTCACACTGACACGGTAATATTCACCTCTAACGTTACAGGCGTCACTGTCAGGGTGCACAGTAGAGGTCTGCGCTGGACCGATTTCTTCAACCCGCTCCTGCCTGCACAAGCAGCTTTTCATAACGCACCCGCTGGCTTTCTGTCCGACTCCCACCCACTACTGCAAGAACTGGTCCCAAACCCAACCGCAGTCCTGCAATGTTATTTTGGGCGTATGTGACACAACTCACGTGCCAGCCATGGTCCTAGCAATTTTGCGCCCTGTAGGCAATATCAAATACGCAAAAATAAGGTAAGAAATAGGTTACATTACCAGAGATTCTCACATGGCCCTTATATTAGGCAGTCTGTATTACTGGGATAGATCAGCCAATATGCTAGATTTAGTTTGAAGAGAGCAGAGTAGGAGAGACTTACACTTTCTCTTGAGCTATTTTTATAGCCGTTTAGGAGTGGGAAGATTTTCAGACGGAGAAATATGGGTAATCGTTATTTAGGCCTTTCTAGACAGTGTAGTAAACTATAGCCTAATCATTTATTTATTTAGGAAGTACATTTCTTTGGATAGATAACTGCCCCGTGCTTCTCCGCCCATGCATAGGCTATAGCCTACTCTATTTAATTGAGACCACACGCGCACCTGATCGCGCAGGTATGGCTACTGAACTTGAATGATGACAGTGACACTTCAAATCCAATTTTATTTGTCACATGCGCCGAACACAACAGGTGTAGACCTTACCGTGAAATGCTTACTTACAAGACTTAACCAACAATGCAGTTCAATAAATAAAGTTAAGAAAATGTTTACTAAATAAACTAAAGTAACAAATAAAATAAAAGTAACACAATAAAATAACAATACCGAGGCTATATACAGGGGGTACCGGTACCGAGTCAATTTGCGGGGGTACAGGTTAGTCGAGGTAATTTGTACATGTAAATAGTGGTAAAGCGACTATGCATAGATAATAAACAGCAAGTAGCAGCAGTGTAAAATTGTCCGGGTGGCCATTTGATTAATTGTTCTTGCTATGTTTTGCCTAGGCCTATAGGATATAGTCTACCTTTTAGCAGGAAGATTTGCGGGCAGAGACAAATAAATGGGTAATCAATACTTATTGAAAATGAAAAGGCGCAACGCTCGCTCACCATAGTAGCCTGACCTATGCACGCGTTGTGCCTTTTCCTTTTCAATGATGATTACATTTTTTGATTGCACTTCGACTCACGTTGGTTGAGCGCCCTCCACTTCTTTTCACTATCAATATTTATTTACAGACACTGTAGTAAACTACAGTCTAATCATATTTTAAGTTAATGTAATATTTAAGTTAACTGCCACATGATTCTCCGCCCATGTAGGCAGCCTACTCTGTTTCAATGATGTTGTGTTCAGGTAGTGGTCTCGTGTGCAGTGCCAGCTATGCTCAGAATCCAGGAAGGCTGTCCGTGTGCAGGACTCTGATATATCCTGATCAATAGAATGACTTATCTGTAGACTAGTAATCTGACAGGTGAGGACTCTGATTTATCCTGATCAACAGAATGACTTTGTTTGGGAGTAATGGGACCCATCTCGTCCAAAAAGTTGACTCAAGTTTGCCAAAAAGCACCTGGATGATCATCAAGACTCTTGGAAGAACGTTCTATGGACAGATTATTCAAAAATATAACTTTTTGGACGACATGGTTCCAGTAATGCCTGGCGAAAACCAAACACTGCATTCCACAGTAAGAACATCATACCAAAGGTCAAGCATGGTGGTGGTGGTGTGATGGTTTGGGGACGCTTTGCTGCCTCAGGACCTGGACGACTTGCCTTAATAGAAGGAACCATGAATTCTGCTCTGTATCAGATAATTCTACAGGAGAATGTCAGACCATCCGTCTGTGAACTGAAGCTGAAGCGCAGCTGGGTCATGCAGAAAGACAATGATCCAAAACACACAATCAAGTCTAAATGAAAATAGCTAAAAAGCAACAAATTGGAAGTTTTGGAATGGCCTAGTCAAAGTCCAGACCTAATCCCAATTGAGATGTTGTGGCAGGATTTGAAACGAGCAGTTCATGCTTGAAAACCCACACGTCACTGAGTTAAAGCAGTTCTGCATGGAAGAGTGGGTCCTCCACAGCGACGTGAGACTGTGGTCCTCTGTAGCTCAACTGGTAGAGCACGGCGCTTGTAACGCCAAGGTAGTGGGTTCGATCCCCGGGACCACCCATACACAAAAATGTATGCACGCATGACTGTAAGTCGCTTTGGATAAAAGCGTCTGCTAAATGGCATATTATTATTATTATTATATTATTACAGGAAGCATTTGGTTGGAGTCATTGCAGCTAAAGGTGGCACAACCAGTTATTGAGTGTAAGGGGGCAATTACTTTTTCACACAGGGGAATTGGGTGTTGCATAACTTTATGAAATAAATATGTAATTGTTGTGTTATTTGTTAACTTATGTTCCCTTTATCTAATATTAGGTTTTGGTTGATGATCTGATAACATTCAGTATCACAAATATGCAAAAGTAGAGAAAATTAGAAAGGGGGCAAATACTTTTTCATAGCACTGTATTTGCATATGTTATTGTCTTGTGAAGGCTGGCTGATTTCTGGCAAAGAGTATGTTCTTTTATCTCAGCATGTCTACAGATTCTCCCTTCGCCCTGTTTTTGTTTGCTTGGAAATGTTGATAATGGAGACTGTTATCTGAAGAAACTGTGTAACCAAGCATTTATAGCAGCTAAGAAATGCAATGCCATTAATTGGAAGGTTGGTTATCCTAACACAATGGCAAGTTATGGATCACTAGCTTTGATTTACTACCAGATTAAGGGTATACTGGGCAACTTTCATAAGGTCTGGATGCCTTATATGGAATACAGGACAACTAAAAGGAGTCTGTATTGAAAACATGCCCACGTCAGGAGACAGACCTGTTTAGGCAATCCCTAGCTGCTGGGCTGGTCAGTCCTGGGCCTGGGGGGGTCTGCTGGGCTGCTCAGTCCTGGCCCTGGGGGTCTGTCGTCCTGTGGGTTGTCACTCTGGCCTTGGCCTAACACACACGAAACCAATAATGAATGTTTCACTAAAATCCTAAAGCTGAGTGGGGTGGTGGACCACTAAGGACAGGACGGGACAACCCAGCTATTAAAAGAGCTCTACAGTACTATTAGGCCTATGAGAATAATTATATGGAGGATTTTCTGTTTCTGTGTGTTAATGTATATTTGAGGTGTGTGTGTGTTTTTTTTTTGTGGTGTTTTTTTGTTTCTAAAACTTTCCCTCGGGAACAAAACCAATTTAAAATGGAAAATGAGAAGGAACTTGTGTTGGGAGAGAGTTATTGACTAGACTGGTGGGGGTCGGGGAGAGAGTTGAGTTATTGACTAGACTGGTGGGGGTCGGGGAGAGTTGAGTTATTGACTAGACTGGTGGGGGTCGGGGAGAGTTGAGTTATTGACTAGACTGGTGGGGGTCGGGGAGAGAGTTGAGTTATTGACTAGACTGGTGGGGGTCGGGGAGAGTTGAGTTATTGACTAGACTGGTGGGGGTCGGGGAGAGTTGAGTTATTGACTAGACTGGTGGGGGTCAGGCGTGCAGGCAGCTCGGACTGGCTGGTCGATCTGGCTGAAATTTGAAATGGAGGATGTCTTTATATTTTTTCAAGAGTTGTTCATTTGTTAGGCTATTGGTTAAAGGTGCAACACAATATTTATTATTGAATTACATTTGATGTAGTTCAGTCTTATTAATCACTTAAACATATTTAATAATCTTACCTAGCTTGATGACTGTGGGCATTTTTGCTTACTTTTTGTTCTAAATAGTGACGGCATATTGGAATGTGTAGAAATGCAGGAAATGAGCTTTAGATGAAGAAAACAATTCTGGGGGAGGAGCCCCAGACCTCCTGCCAGGTTATGTCCCCCCTGTGGAACGTTGCCCCACTCCTCTTCAATGGCTGTGCGAAGTTGCTGGATATTGGCGGGAACTGGAACACGCTGTCATACACGTCGATCCAGATCATCCCAAACATGCTCAAATGGGTGATATGTCTGTTGAGTATGCAGGCCATGGAAGAACTGGGACATTTTCAGCTTTCCAGGAATTGTGTACAGAACCTTGTGACATGGGGCCGTGCATTATCATGCTGAAACATGAGGTGATGGCAGCGGATTAATGGCACGATAATGGGCCTCAGGATCTCGTCACGGTATCTCTGTGCATTCAAATTGCCATCGATAAAATGCAATTGTGTTCGTTGTCCTTAGCTTATGCCTGCCCATACCATTACCCCACCGCCACCATGGGGCACTCTGTTCACAACGTTGACATCAGCAAACCGCTCGCCCAAATGACACCATACACCTGGTCTGTGGTTGTATTGCCAAATTCTCTAAAATGACATTGGAGGCGGGTTATGGTAGAGAAATGAACATTAAATTATCTGGCAACAGCTCTGGTGGACATTCCTGCAGTCAGCATGCAAAAACCTGTGGCATTGTGTTTTAGTGTGGTCTTTTAATGTCCCCAGCACAAGGCGCACCTGTGTCATGATCATGCTGTTTAATCAGCTTCTTGATATGCCACACCTGTCAGGTGGATGGATTATCTTGGCACAAGAGACATGTTCACTAACAGGGATGTTAACAAATATGGGCACGGAATAAGCTTTTTGTGCGTATGAACAATTTCTGGGATATTTTATTTCAGCACTTTACATGTTGCGTTTATATTTCTGCTCAGTGCACCTTCAAACATAGCAGCTCACAGTCACACGGTGTTCTCCTCACCCATTGTGTATGACTGGGTCTCCTCTACCAGGTGTCCTTAAGAGGTCGGTCTTCAGAGCTGTTCTCCAACCATTAAGTAAGGCACTCCAAACAAGGCTTCGATGTAGCATTGGTTTGAATGTCTGAATGTTTTTTCCAGTTTGTTCTTCACTTTCTAACTTTTCCCCTCACACCACCATGTCCAAAAATAGGATTGGGTTGCCAGCAGCATAGCATCCTGCATCATACCACACTGCATCCCACTGCTGGGGGAAAGAACACCCCCCCCACACACACTATTCTATTATACCTCACCTCTCTCTCAAAGCCTGGAGCTAAGTCTCCTGGCAACCACGTAGTGAGAGTGAGGCTTGTGTTTGTGTGTCAGGCAGGCAGTTTCTCTGGTCTCTTCAGATTGGACACCGGAGAAGGGTATAAATTACCCCCAACACACACAATGCTCTGTCTCACACACGTACCATACAGTAACATGTTCAGTATAGCAACACAGTAACACACCAATTGCTTTAACAATCACCCATAACACATGCACAGACACCTACGAACACACACACACACACACACACACACAGACGATGGGGACAGAGATAACATTATGAGTTAGTTTTATGAGTTTCCAAATCCCTTTGTTTAGCCCCTACCCCTCCTTCACACCCACCCACCCACCCAATGTCCAGCTGCCCCTAGAACACTTTTACACCTAACACAGTCAAATAAAACACGGAGATACACTCTCCAGTCTCTGAATTAGCTCATAATAGCCGTAGCCAATGGCGACAGGATAGGAAATTAGGTCTCAACGATTTCAATAATAAACGTTTAAGAATTAACGCTTTCAGAATGGGATTAACCGACTGCTGGAAACAGGTTCAGACCAAGAATAGCTCCTTAATTCCACCATGGCAAATCCACTGTTACACAGGGCACAAATAAATACCTATTTTACAAGTGAAGTGACAAAGGCAAAATACCCTTTTAAAATCTTTCCAAAATGTTTAAACTATTTATTTGAACATTTTGCGACCAAATATCTGTTAAATATACAACTTGCACCATCATCATAATCATCATGTTTCATTGTTCAAGTTAGAATGTGAGAAAAGCAGAAGCCCCTGTATTTACACTTTGCTTAAAGTAAAACTCCATCCAAAAACTATATTTTGGAGTTTGTTTCATTAGTCCATTGTTGATATTGTCATAGTCCCAAAATGTTTTGCAATCAAGTTTTCAAGATTTGTAACTTTCGAAATACAGAAATCATCCCCTGTATGATCCATTTAGCATCCATTAAGGAATGTCTCCATGGCCACGTTAAGGCCCGGTCTTTTGGCTTCCACATGGACAGAGTGAGAGAGAGTGAAAGTGCAAGAAAGAGAAGGTGCGGATAAGATACTCTGTGGTGATAGCATGATCGTGGTGAAAAAAAATACAATAAAAAAAAAAAAAATACATCGCTGGCAATTATAATCTGGCCACCTGCAACTCTAAATGATCCCCCTCTTGAAGCAAGACTTACAAATTATACAGTCCTAGAAACAGAATCTTAACATTGTACATTAAAAGGGTTTCCTATTCTCTGTTAAAAGCCTGGGTTAGTGTGGTTAACCCCATCTATACCACAGTCTTGAAGGTCTGGAGTATTAGGTTGGTTTGGTGGATGAGCCTGTTCGCGCTGATAAACACGTTTATCGCCCTGGAAACAATTGGGACAGAGAGAGACACATGGAAGGCAGTGTCAGTCACAGGAAACCATGGCAACACTGGGATTGATACAGTGCTTTGATCTGTTGAAATGTCAGGCTTCAGAGAATCAACCCTAAATGTGATTTCACAGTGAATGGTAATTCAAATTATTAAACCACCCTGAAAATGCCAAGTATTGTTTCTGCCACACAGTCACATGTTCTACTAAGCAGTACACATTAACATTTTAGTCATTTAGCAGACGCTCTTATCCAGAGCGACTTACAGTTAGTGCATACATATTATTATTTTTTTCATACTGGTCCCCACAATAAACAAATCATTATATTGAATTATGCTTATATCACGCTATACCACAATAAACAAAGTTAAAATGCTGAGAATCAAGACCATTGAGTGCTTTTTAAGTTTCAGGTTGGCATGAAATCTGTAACCCATCTCCTCTGCATCAGCCCAATGGACAGCAGCCTACACAGTAGAGCAAAGTCTATTTGGCAATGAATACGGGCAACAAGATAGATAGGGTAGTACAGTGCATTTCAAATGCTCTTCGCTTGATGATGCCTAGAGAATCCTTTGGTTCTATCAATAGCATGCTTCCGGTTAGAATACCGCCTTGGGTGAAGGCCTCGTCTGCGTTAGCATTGGACCAATACAGACATGGGAACCAAAACGTCCCATCTGCAGTAACCGAGTATTCCGGCCACTCTCTTCCTATGAACCAGTTGCTATTAAAAGGAACATTTTTGGACAGAAAACCTGCGGCTAGGGTAGGATTCTACGCTAACCTGGGCTGTCTCCTCTGAGGGGGCTGTGGAGCCATTATCCTGGCGGAAATTGTGGAAAAGGGGGGTGGGCTATTCACGCGGAGCTCGGCAGCATGATTGCTGCTTGGCTTGGCGGCGGCCTTGGTGGTCTGATTTCTGATATCCATCGTGGCAGATTAGCTGGTTAGAGCTAAATAGGCTAACAACACTAAAGCCTTTTACAGCTAGCTAAGAAGCTAACTGAACTCTGTAGTGGTGGGGCGTGAGGCAGAGTTGAGTGAAGCAGATTCAACTGTGAACTTGACCCCATCCTTACAAATCAAAATGAAATATTACACTGGGGGGAAAAAGTATTTAGTCAGCCACCAATTGTGCAAGTTCTCCCACTTAAAAATATGAGAGAGGCCTGTAATTTTCATCATAGGTACACATCCACTATGACAGACAAAATGAAAAAAAAAAAAATTCTCCAGAAAATCACATTGTAGGATTTTTTATGAATTTATTTGCAAATTATGGTGGAAAATAAGTATTTGGTCAATAACAAAAGTTTCTCAATACTTTGTTATAGACCCTTTGTTGGCAATGACACAGGTCAAACGTTTTCTGTAAGTCTTCACAAGGTTTTCACACACTGTTGCTGGTATTTTGGCCCATTCCTCCATGCAGATCTCCTCTAGAGCAGTGATGTTTTGGGGCTGTCGCTGGGCAACACAGACTTTCAACTCCCTCCAAAGATTTTCTATGGGGTTGAGATCTGGAGACTGGCTAGAGCCACTCCAGGACCTTGGAAATGCTTCTTACGAAGCCACTCCTTCGTTGCCGGGCGGTGTGTTTGGGATCATTGTCATGCTGAAAGACCCAGCCACGTTTCATCTTCAATGCCCTTGCTGATGGAAGGAGGTTTTCACTCAATCTCACGATACATGGCCCCATTCATTCTTTCCTTTACACGGATCAGTCGTCCTGGTCTCTTTGCAGAAAAACAGCCCCAAAGCATGATGTTTCCACCCCCATGCTTCACAGTAGGTATGGTGTTCTTTGGATGCAACTCAGCATTCTTTGTCCTCCAAACACGATTCGAGTTGAGTTTTTACCAAAAAGTTATATTTTGGTTTCATCTGACCATATGACATTCTCCCAATCCTCTTCTGGATCGTCCAAATGCACTCTAGCAAACTTCAGACGGGCCTGGACATGTACTGGCTTAAGCAGGGGGGACACGTCTGGCACTGCAGGATTTGAGTCCCTGGCGGCATAGTGTGTTACTGATGGTAGGCTTTGTTACTTTGGTCCCAGCTCTCTGCAGGTCATTCACTAGGTCCCCCCGTGTGGTTCTGGGATTTTTGCTCACCGTTCTTGTGATCATTTTGACCCCACGGGGTGAGATCTTGCGTGGAGCCCCAGATCGAGGGAGATTATCAGTGGTCTTGTATGTCTTCCATTTCCTAATAATTGCTCCCACAGTTGATTTCTTCAAACCAAGCTGCTTACCTATTGCAGATTCAGTCTTCCCAGCCTGGTGCAGGTCTACAATTTGTGTCCTTTGACAGCTCTTTGGTCTTGGCCATAGTGGAGTTTGGAGTGTGACTGTTTGAGATTGTGGACAGGTGTCTTTTATACTGATAACAAGTTCAAACAGGTGCCATTAATACAGGTAACGAGTGGAAGACAGAGGAGCCTCTTAAAGAAGAAGTTACAGGTCTGTGAGAGCCAGAAATCTTGCTTGTTTGTAGGTGACCAAATACTCATTTTCCACCATAATTTGCAAATAAATTCATTAAAAATCCTACAATGTGATTTTCTGGAGAAAAAATTTCTCAGTTTGTCTGTCATAGTTGACGTGTACCTATGATGAAAATTACAGGCCTCTCTCATCTTTTTAAGTGGGAGAACTTGCACAATTGGTGGCTGACTAAATACTTTTTTCCCCCCACTGTACATGCGGCGGTGTCTCGTGTTTTAAACGTAGCTTACCACAGATGAGCAGTGTTTCTTCCCGCTTTTTATGGAAACCCAAAGGATTCATACCTAACCGCCCAGTGGCTTTAAATAGCCCCCCCCCCCCTACACACAAACACTCCACGGCATGCTCTGTCCATGGTGCGGACACAGCGCAACAGAGATACAGATTTCGCACAAACATGTCACTCAATCATTCAAACTTTTTTTGCTATTTTTATATAGAGACAAACAACTAAAACTGAGGGGGCTAAGCCCCCCATTAGCCCCTTAGTGGAACACGTGTGTTGTAGCCCCGGACAAGCACACCTGATTTAACTTGTCAACTAATCATCAAGCCCTCGATGAGTTGACTCAGGTGAGTTTGTCCAGGGCTACAACAATAATGTGTACGGTTGGGGGTAGTGGAGGACTGGAGTTGGGCTGTTGGGGGTAGTGGAGGACTGGAGTTGGGCTGTTGGGGGTAGTGGAGGACTGGAGTTGGGCTGTTGGGGGTAGTGGAGGACTGGAGTTGGGCTGTTGGGGGTAGTGGAGGACTGGAGTTGGGCTGTTGGGGGTAGTGGAGGACTGGAGTTGGGCTGTTGGGGGTAGTGGAGGACTGGAGTTGGGCTGTTGGGGGTAGTGGAGGACTGGAGTTGGGCTGTTGGGGGTAGTGGAGGACTGGAGTTGGGCTGTTGGGGGTAGTGGAGGACTGGAGTTGGGCTGTTGGGGGTAGTGGAGGACTGGAGTTGGGCTGCTGAGGGTACTGGAGGACTGGAGTTGGGACACACTGCTCTACATGATTCAGATGTAAACCAGGATGGGTGACATATTGTACAGGCCATGGAAGAGAAAAGCAGGGTAGAACATGAAAGAGGACGTGATGAGGTTTCCTTACTTTCCATCTTTGAAGTATGTTTTAAGTGTGTCGCTGAAGCTCTTGGAGTATTTCACAAACTCTTTCTTTTGGTGTTCCAGTGCCTGGGAAAACAACAGACGCTTTTAACGCTTCTAGAAGATAATTGAGAGGAAAAAACACAAGAATGTCTCAAACTCTGCTGATAGCCGAGGGAGAAAGAAAAGAGCAGATGTCTTAATTGGTGTGTGTGTGTGTGTGTGTGTGTGTGTGTGTGTGTGTGTGTGTGTGTTCTCACCCGTCGGTTCTGGTACTGGTATTTTCGGAAGACAGTGTTGACTGTGTCCAGGAGTTCCTTTATGGCGCTGGCGATATCTCTGTGGACAATAAGTCCAACAGCAGTCAGACATCTTGAACCCTCTCACCTCTCACTCCTTCTTAGTCCAACAGCAGTCAGACATCCTGAACCCTCTCACCTCTCACTCCTTAGTCCAACAGCAGTCAGATATCTTGAACCCTCTCACCTCTCACTCCTTCTTAGTCCAACAGCAGTCAGACATCCTGAACCCTCTCACCTCTCACTCCTTAGTCCAACAGCAGTCAGACATCTTGAACCCTCTCACCTCTCACTCCTTAGTCCAACAGCAGTCAGACATCTTGAACCCTCTCACCTCTCACTCCTTAGTCCAACAGCAGTCAGACATCTTGAACCCTCTCACCTCTCACTCCTTCTTAGTCCAACAGCAGTCAGACATCTTGAACCCTCTCACCTCTCACTCCTTCTTAGTCCAACAGCAGTCAGACATCCTGAACCCTCTCACCTCTCACTCCTTCTTAGTCCAACAGCAGTCAGACATCTTGAACCCTCTCACCTCTCACTCCTTAGTCCAACAGCAGTCAGACATCTTGAACCCTCTCACCTCTTCTTTACCTCCATCACCCCCTCCCTCCTTTCTAGAATCTCTTACTCACTCTTGGTCTTCTCCTCTCCTCCATCCCTACCCTCTTCTCCCCCCTTTACTTTTAAATACTGCAGTTTCATAAAGCAAATTGGGGAAAAGTTTTTCAACTTCGTTCCAGATAGATTTTTTCTAAATCTTCCACTGAGTAAGTTACTTAGAGAGAGTGACTCAACAAACACAAATGGAATACGAGAAAACTGGCAGAGTTAGCCAAGACAGAAACAACCCCTGAAAGAACAAGTGTGTGGGAGAATAATTGTGCGGGCCTGTGTGTGTGCTAACTTGAGACAGTGTTACATTGGAAAGTAAGTGGGACCAAGAGAATGAGTGTGTTTTTGGAGAGTGTGTGTGTTTTTGGAGTGTGTGTGTTTTTGGAGAGTGTGTGCTTGTGAAATGTGAATCACATCACTGACGGTGTGCTGGGAGGTCTGTGAGCATGTGTATGTGTGTGTGTGTGTGTGCGCGTATGTATGTACACTACCGTTCAAAAGTTTGGGGCCACTTAGAAATGTCCTTGTTTTCCATGAAAACATACATGAAATGAGTTTGAATAGGAAATGTAGTCAATGACAAGGTTTGAAATAATGATTTTTAATTGAAAAAAATAATTGTGTCCTTCAAACTTTGCTTTCGTCAAAGAATCCTCCATTTGCAGCAATTACAGCCTTGCATACCTTTGGCATTCTAGTTGTCAATTTGTTGAGGTAATCTGAAGAGATTTCACCCCATGCTTCCTGAAGCACCTCCCACAAGTTGGATTGGCTTGATGGGCACTTCTTACGTACCATATGGTCAAGCTGCTCCCACAACAGCTCAATAGGGTTGAGATCCGGTGACTGTGCTGGCCACTCCGTTATAGACAGAATACCAGCTGACTGCTTCTTCCCTAAATAGTTATTGCATAGTTTGGAGCTGTGCTTTGGTTCATTGTCCTGTTGTAGGAGGAAATAAACTCCAATCAAGGGCCGTCCACAGGGTATGGCATGGCGTTGCAAAATGGAGTGATAGCCTTCCTTCTTCAAGATCACTTTTACCCTGTACAAATCTCCCACTTTACCACCACCAAAGCACCCCCAGACCATCACATTGCCTCCACCATGCTTGACAGATGGCATCAAGCACTCCTCCAGCATCTTTTCATTTGGTCTGCGTCTCACAAATGTTCTTCTTTGTGATCCGAACTCCTCAAACTTCAATTCGTCTGTCCATTACACTTTTTTCCCCAATCTTCCTCTGTCCAGTGTCTGTGTTCTTTTGCCCATCTTAATCTTTTATTTTTATTGGCCAGTCTGAGATATGGCTTTTTCTTTGCAACTCTGCCTAGGTCAGCATCCCGGAGTCGCCTCTTCACTGTTGACGTTGAGACTGGTGTTTTGCGGGTACTATTTAATGAAGCTGCCAGTTGAGGACCTGTGAGGCGTCTGTTTCTCAAACTAGACACTAATGTATTTGTCCTCTTGCTCAGTTGTGCACCGGGCCTCCCACTCCTCTTTCTATTCTGGTTAGAGCTAGTTTGCGCTATTCTGTGAAGGGAGCAGTACACAGCGTTGTACGAGATCTTCAGTTTCTTGGCAATTTCTCGCATGGAATAGCCTTCATTTCTCAGAACAAGAATAGACTGACGAGTTTCAGAAGAAAGTTATTTGTTTTTGGCCAGCTCACACGCTCTTCAAGTTCTCATTTAGAAGACTCCTGTAAATAATGTGTTCAAGGAATGAACTCTGACATCATATTCAAAGACAGGCAAGACCCATATTGCTACTGCAATCATGGACAGCGGGAATTATTGAATTAAAATAATTATAGGGTTCACATTAACTTATCTAGAGATTAAGTTTTGATTAAAACCTTAATTGAATTAATCAGTATGTCGGAATTCGTAAAGAAAGAAGCATAGGAATTTTGAGAGTTTTTCTTCATGTTTATATATTCAGAAAGCAGCATATGCCTATTTGAGCATGACACAGAGACACAAACTGTTCTCACATTTGATTCTTTTAGACGCATTAAATAAGCGGTCATAATCGGGTTTGCTTTTAACAAGCCGTATTATCTGGTATATCAGTAGCAGAATGTGTGTGTGTGTGTGTGTGTGTGTGTGTGTGTGTGTGCCTGTAATCGAACCCACAATTGCTGATGCTCCAGATACTCAACTAGTCTCAATAAGTTTTATTGCTTCTTTAAAATCAGCACAACAGTTTTCAGCTGTGCTAACATAATTGCAAAAAGGTTTTCTAATGATCAATTAGCCTTTTAAAATGATAAACTTGGATTAGCAAACACAACGTGCCATTGGAACCCAAGACTGATGGTTGCTGATAATGGGCCTCTGTACGCCTACGTAGATATTCCATTATAAATCAGCCGTTTCCATCTACAATAGCCATTTACAACATGAACAATGTCTACACTGTATTTCTGATCAATTTGATGTTATTTTAATGGACCAAAAAATTGCTTTTCTTTCAAAAACAAGGACATTTCTAAATGACAAAAACAAGGACATTTCTGTATGCATGTACAGTGGGGGAAAAAAGTAATTAGTCAGCCACCAATTGTGCAAGTTCTCCCACTTAAAAAGATGAGAGAGGCCTGTAATTTTCATCATAGGTACACGTCAACTATGACAGACAAAATGAAGAAAAAAAAATCCAGAAAATCACATTGTAGGATTTTTAATGAATTTATGTGCAAATTATGGTGGAAAATAAGTATTTGGTCAATAACAAAAGTTTCTCAATACTTTGTTATATACCCTTTGTTGGCAATGACACAGGTCAAACGTTTTCTGTAAGTCTTCACAAGGTTTTCACACACTGTTGCTGGTATTTTGGCCCATTCCTCCATGCAGATCTCCTCTAGAGCAGTGATGTTTTGGGGCTGTCGCTGGGCAACACGGACTTTCAACTCCCTCCAAAGATTTTCTATGGGGTTGAGATCTGGAGACTGGCTAGGCCACTCCAGGACCTTGAAATGCTTCTTACGAAGCCACTCCTTTGTTGCCCGGGCGGTGTGTTTGGGATCATTGTCATGCTGAAAGACCCAGCCACGTTTAATCTTCAATGCCCTTGCTGATGGAAGGAGGTTTTCACTCAAAATCTCACGATACATGGCCCCATTCATTCTTTCCTTTACACGGATCAGTCGTCCTGGTCCCTTTGCAGAAAAACAGCCCCAAAGCATGATGTTTCCACCCCCATGCTTCACAGTAGGTATAGTGTTCTTTGGATGCAACTCAGCATTCTTTGTCCTCCAAACACGACGAGGTTGAGTTTTTACCAAAAAGTTCTATTTTGGTTTCATCTGACCATATGACATTCTCCCAATCCTCTTCTGTATCATCCAAATGCACTCTAGCAAACTTCAGACGGGCCTGGACATGTACTGGCTTAAGCAGGGGGACACGTCTGGCACTGCAGGATTTGAGTCCCTGGCGGCGTAGTGTGTTACTGATGGTAGGTTTTGTTACTTTGGTCCCAGCTCTCTGCAGGTCATTCACTAGGTCCCCCTGTGTGGTTCTGGGATTTTTGCTCACCGTTCTTGTGATCATTTTGACCCCACAGGGTGAGATCTTGCGTGGAGCCCCAGATCGAGGGAGATTATCAGTGGTCTTGTATGTCTTCCATTTCCTAATAATTGCTCCCACAGTTGATTTCTTCAAACCAAGCTGCTTACCTATTGCAGATTCAGTCTTCCCAGCCTGGTGCAGGTCTACCATTTTGTTTCTGGTGTCCTTTGACAGCTCTTTGGTCTTGGCCATAGTGGAGTTTGGAGTGTGACTGTTTGAGGTTGTGGACAGGTGTCTTTTATACTGAAAACAGGTGCCATTAATACAGGTAACGAGTGGAGGACAGAGGAGCCTCTTAAAGAAGAAGTTACAGGTCTGTGAGAGCCAGAAATCTTGCTTGTTTGTAGGTGACCAAATACTTATTTTCCACCATAATTTGCAAATAAATTGTGTGTGTGTGTGTGTGTGTGTATGTATGTATGTGTGTATGGGTACTGACTTGATGGTCTGTAAGAAGCGTACTCTGTCGTTGATCTCATCTGGGATCTTGCTGAGGATGTGTTTGAGTGCCCGGGCTTTGTCATTCAAGTCCTGGAACTCCTGCTCTGGTCTGTCAATCATGAACTCTACACACACACACACACACACACACACACACACACGGGAAGACAGCCTCAGTCACCATGGAGACGGACAGGTCAACAAGGAGGTGGTGGAATGTAGAGAGAGCATTCCAGAGGCACTAACAGAACAGCCCCACCCAGAGAGCCGTCTGTGTACTGTGACTGTGTGGAAAGTTAGAAAAAGGTACCACTGTAGAGTAGCCCTTTTTCCACATTTTAATAAAACAAATTAATAAAAAATGAAAAGCTGAAATGTCTTGAGTCAATAAGTATTCAACCCCTTTATGGCAAGCCTAAATAAATAAATTTCAGTAGTAAAAATGTGCTTAACAAGTCACATAATAAGTTGCATGGACTCCCTCTGTGTACAATAACAGTCATTCAAAATCATTTTTGAATGACTACCTCATCTCTGTAGCCCACATACAGATAATTGTAAGGTCCCTCAGTCGAGCAGTGGATTTCAAACAGATTCAACCACAAAGACCAGGGATGTTTTCCAATGCCTCGCAAAGAAGGGCACCTATTGGTAGATGGGTAAAAAACAAAGATATCCCTTTATGCATGGTGAAGTTATTAATTAGACTTTGGATGGTGTATCAATACACTCAGTCACTACAAAGACACGTGTCCTTCCTAACTCAGCTGCCGGAGAGGAAGGAAACCGCTCAAGGATTTCACCATGAGGCCAATGGTGACTTTAAAACAGTTGCAGAGTCTAATGGCTGTGATAGGAGAAAACTGAGGATGGATCAACAACATTGTAGTTACCCCACAACACTAACCTAAATGACAGAGTGAAAATAAGGAAGCCTGTACAGAATAATAATATTCCAAAACATGCATCCTGTTTGCAATTACGCACTAGAGTAAAACTGCAAAAAATTTGGCAAATGCCCTGAATACATGTTATGTTGGGGACAAATCCAACACAACACATCAATGAGTACCTTGCTTCATATTTCCAAGCACGGTGGTAGCTACATCATGTTATGGGTATGATTGTCATCAGCAAGGACTAGGGAGTTTTTTAGGATAAAAATAAAACGGAATAGAGCTAAGCACAGGCAAAATCCTAGAGGAATACCTGGTTCAGTCTGCTTTGCAACAGACACTGGGAGATAAATTCACCTTTCAGCAGGATAATAACCTAAAACACAATGCCAAATATACACTGGAGTTGCTTACCAAGACGACCTTGAATGTTCCTGAGTGGCCTAGTTATAGTTTTGACTTAAAATCGGCTTGAAAATCTATGGCAAGACTAGCAATGATCAACAATCAACTTGACAGAGCTTGTAGAATTAAAAAATAATAATCCAGGTGTGGAAAGCTCTTAGAGATTCACAGCTGTTATCTCTGCCAAAGGTGGTTGTAACATGTATTGACTCAGGGGTGTGAATACTTATGTAAGTTAGATATTTCTGTATTTCATTTTAAATGAATTTGCAAAAACATGTTTTCACTTTGTCTGTATTGGTGTGTAGATGTATTAAATGTAACAAAATATGGAATAAGTCAAGGGGTATGAATACTTTCTGAAGGCACTGTATATTTAGTATTCAAACAGGAGCAAGGACGCTCTCATCACTGTGTGACTGTGTGTGTGTGTGTGTGTAACTATAGCTGAGCTTTTCATGCTGTGCACAAAAATTCATTACTACCATCAATCAGGCCATGCAGGAGAGAAAATTAAATCCTGGAGGGAAGAAATGGCTCACAGGAGAGGCTGTTTTATTAGTGGAGAAACAGTGCCATCCTGAGGAGACAGACGGTACTGTACACAGAGGCACAATACCCAACATCTTCTAGGCTTAGGTTATTCACTGCAGAACAGACAGACAGACAGACAGACACACAAGCAGACAGAGACAGACGCACACCTTCCACGTCGTCTGCAGCCATGCGCAGTAGAGCCTCTGTGAAGTTGACCTCCACTTTTTTCTTCTCCAGGATCTTCATGATGATGTCCTGGGTCAGCCCTGGGTTCTCCCTCTCAGCCTGACAATCAACCACAGAGTAGATACATCAGGCTCTGCTAATTTTTTTAAACATTTTAGTCATTTAGCAGACGCTCTTATCCAGAGCGACTTACAGTTAGTGAGCGCATACATTTTCATACTGGCCCCCCGTGGGAATCGAACCCACAACCCTGGCGTTGCAAGAGCCATGCTCTACCAACTGAGCTACACAGGGCCACTAATCAACCACAGAACACACATCAGGCTCTGCTATTTGAAGAATCTCAAATATAAAATATATTTTGATTTGTTTAACACTTTCTTGGTTACTACATGATTCCATATGTGTTTTGATGTCTTCACTATTATTCTACAATGTAGAAAATAGTTTTTTTTAAACTTGAATGAGAAGGTGTCCAAACTTTTGACTGGTACTATGTATATATATATGTACAGTGAGGGGAAAAAATTATTTGATCCCCTGCTGATTTTGTACGTTTGCCCACTGACAAAGAAATGATCAGTCTATAATTTTAATGGTAGGTTTATTTGAACAGTGAGACAGAATAACAACAAAGAAATCCAGAAAAACACATGTCAAAAATGTTATAAATTGATTTGCATTTTAATGAGGGAAATAAGTATTTGACCACCTCTCAATCAGAAAGATATCTGGCTCCCAGGTGTCTTTTATACAGGTAACGAGCTGAGATTAGGAGCACACTCTTAAAGGGAGTGCTCCTAATCTCAGCTTGTTACCTGTATAAAATACACCTGTCCACAGAAGCAATCAATCAATCAATCAATCAGATTCCAAACTCTCCACCATGGCCAAGACCAAAGAGCTCTCCAAGGATGTCAGGGACAAGATTGTAGACCTACACAAGGCTGGAATGGGCTACAAGACCATCACCATGCAGCTTGGTGAGAAGGTGACAACAGTTGGTGCGATTATTCGCAAATGGAAAAAACACAAAAGACCTGTCAATCTCCCTCGGCCTGTGGCTCCATGCAAGATCTCACCTCGTGGAGTTGGAATGATCTTGAGAACGGTGAGGAATCAGCCCAGAACTACACGGGAGGATCTTGTCAATGATCTCAAGGCAGCTGGGACCATAGTCACCAAGAAAACAATTGGTAACACACTACGCCGTGAAGGACTGAAATCCTGCAGCGCCCACAAGGTCCCCCTGCTCAAGAAAGCACAAATACAGAGACGTCTGAAGTTTGCCAATGAACATCTGAATGATTCAGAGGAGAACTGGGTGAAAGTGTTGTGGTCAGATGAGACCAAAATCGAGCTCTTTGGCATCAACTCAACTCGCCGTGTTTGGAGGAGGAGGAATGCTGCCTATGACCCCAAGAACACCATCCCCACCGTCAAACATGGAGGTGGAAACATTATGCTTTGGGGGTGTTTTTCTGCTAAGGGGACAGGACAACTTCACCGCATCAAAGGGACGATGGATGGGGCCATGTACCGTCAAATCTTGGGTGAGAACCTGCTTCCCTCAGCCAGGGCATTGAAAATGGGTCGTGGATGGGTATTCCAGCATGACAATGACCCAAAACACACGGCCAAGGCAACAAAGGAGTGGCTCAAGAAGAAGCACATTAAGGTCCTGGAGTGGCCTAGCCAGTCTCCAGGCCTTAATCCCATAGAAAATCTGTGGAGGGAGCTGAAGGTTCGAGTTGCCAAACGTCAGCCTCAAAACCTTAATGACTTGGAGAAGATCTGCAAAGAGGAGTGGAACAAAATCCCTCCTGAGATATGTGCAAACCTGGTGGCCAACTACAAGAAACGTCTGACCTCTGTGATTGCCAACAAGGGTTTTGCCACCAAGTACTAACTCATGTTTTGCAGAGGGGTCAAATACTTATTTCCCTCATTAAAATGCAAATCAATTTATAACATTTTTGACATGCGTTTTTCAGGATTTTGTTGTTGTTGTTATTCTGTCTCTCACTGTTCAAATAAACCTACCATTAAAATGATAGACTGATCATGTCTTTGTCAGTGGGCAAACGTACAAAATCAGCAAGGGATCAAATACTTTTTCCCCCTCACTGTATATGTATATATAAATAAATAAAATACATTTATTCATATTTTTTGGAGTGGCGACAATGATTTAGTAGCGGCGCAAAATGAATATAGGGGAAACACTGGACATTCACTCGCAGAACATATGCAGACACACACATCAGACCTTACTAATCAACCACAAAACACACTTCAAGTGTCAATATGTAACTTTTTGGGCGACCCGACCGAATTCACATAGAAATGTGAGTTATAGATTTATCATTCTAGTCTGCTCTGTCTCTCCATGTCCCTACCTTTATAAACGCTGCCCCGCCCCTCCATGTCCTTACCTTTATAAACGCTGTCCTCAGGGTCTGCGCTGCCGACAGGTTCACTCTTTCCAACTGTAAAACACATCACTGCATCAAAAAACACTTCTTACAGATACCATCTTCTCATTAACATAGCATATATACACATCTCACAAAACAGCTATACAAATTACCACAACATGAAAACACTTCAAACTGCATAGCTAGTAGTTACATACATGGAACTCCATCTCATTAGCTGACACAGCAGAAACCCCCTCCAGTACACTGGTACACACAAACAGCATTGAAGTGTGTGTGGTTTGTTTTACTGTCCTTGTGGGTAGCAGAAGTCCTCACAAGGACAGTACAACATGGAATTTGGGGACAAGTGGGGACATTTCGCCAGTCCCCACAAGGAAAAATGCTATTTTAGACTTAGGGGCTGGGTTTAGGATTACAATTGGCAAAAAAAAATTTGGGTCCCCACAAGGACATTCTGTTTTTTTAGCTTTTCTTTTTTTCCCCATTTTGTTCAGGTTTTCGCTCTCAAAAATCACACCGTTTTAAAAGAAAAGCAACAAAATTGGATGTTCTAAGTCCACAACAATGCTTAAACCACATCAGGAGGCCACTTTTGAGGTCTGGGAAAAATCTAAGAAATTTTGATTTTGGGGTGTAGTTACCCTTTAATTCAAGTGAGCACCCAGCCAGAGACCACTGTTTGGGTTAGCAATGTTTCTGTAGCACTCATGTGAATGCAGAGTTTGCAAAACAAATGGCTACTGGATTGATGCAAATAATCATGACATCATTCTGCCAGGTAGGTGTATACATTTCACTGAGAAGGTTTTTGGGAAAGCCTTTCCATCTACAAGAAGATGGTTGTCATTACATGAGCATCATCGATAAAAGTCTACACATAGTGGTAGACAAACGCGCATACACTCACAGACGGGCATTGCTGTGCCGTTGCCTCTTCAGACAGTTGAAGGAAAATATGAATCACTGATGCATTTTGTTCATGTCTTATGATAATCTTGGGACAAATTAATGAATTGTTTAATAAAGTCAATACATTTAGTTGATTCCGTACTAAGTTCATTACATTTAGTTGATTCCGTACTAAGTTCAATACATTTCGTTGATTCCGTACTAAGTTCAATACATTTCGTTTGATTCCGTACTAAGTTCAATACATTTCGTTGATTCCGTACTAAGTTCAATACATTTAGTTGATTCCGTACTAAGTTCAATACATTTAGTTGATTCCGTACTAAGTTCAATACGTTTGAATATTGTTGAGTTCCGTTGTAATGTCTGGATTCCTTGATTCCGTCCGCGTTCTCCACAACACGGGTTTTATAGGACTAGACTTATTTCCTGTCCCTCTCTCCCCATCCCAACCACCCTCTCTCCCCATCCCAACCACCCTCTCTCCCCATCCCAACCACCCTCTCTCCCCATCCCAACCACCCTCTCTCCCCATCCCAACCACCCTCTCTCCCCATCCCAACCACCCTCTCTCCCCCATCCCAACCACCCTCTCTCCCCATCCCAACCACCCTCTCTCCCCATCCCAACCACCCTCTCTCCCCACCAACACCCCATCCCAACCACCCTCTCTCCCCATCCCAACCACCCTCTCCCCATCCCAACCACCCTCTCTCCCCATCCCAACCACCCTCTCTCCCCATCCCAACCACCCTCTCTCCCCCCATCCCAACCACCCTCTCTCCCCCCATCCCAACCACCCTCTCTCCCCCCATCCCAACCACCCTCTCTCCCCATCCCAACCACCCTCTCTCCCCATCCCAACCACCCTCTCTCCCCATCCCAACCACCTCTCTCCCATCCCAACCACCCTCTCTCCCCATCCCAACCACCCTCCTCCCCCATCCCAACCACCTCTCTCCCCATCCCAACCACCCTCTCTCTCCCCATCCCAACCACCCTCTCTCCCCATCCCAACCACCCTCTCTCCCCATCCCAACCACCCTCTCTCCCCATCCCAACCACCCTCTCTCCCCATCCCAACCACCTCTCTCCCCATCCCAACACCCCTCTCCCCATCCCAACAACCCTCTCTCCCCATCCCAACCACCCTCTCTCCCCATCCCAACCACCCTCTCTCCCCATCCCAACCACCCTCTCTCCCCATCCCAACCACCCTCTCTCTCCCCATCCCAACCACCCTCTCTCTCCCCATCCCAACCACCCTCTCTCCCCATCCCAACCACCCTCTCTCCCCATCCCAACCACCCTCTCTCCCCATCCCTCTCTAGAGTCTAAGGGTAATTACACTAATGTTATTTCTGCTGTAGCCGGGTGTACCCTTACAGACCACAGAACACTCCACTCACACGTCCCATTCAAGAAACACTACATACAGTCTCTACCAAATCCTCTTTACCTCGTGGAAGACGGGGTACATCACAGTGTAGAGTGTCATGGAAACCATCGAGGTCGTCTCTGCTTCATTCTTCATCTCTTCCATTGTCATCCTCGTCCAGAGGCCCACGTGTCTGTACGTCTGTCTGTGTGTGTGTGTGTGTGTGTGAAGGCTGCTACAGGGGCAGGGCTCGCCTCATTCACTCACTACTACACAGAGAAGGCTGGGGGGCAGGACCTGAGGAGAGAAGAGGGGGTGGGAGAAAGGGTCAACGGGATAGGACAGAAAAGACAATCCAATGTAACATAGCCTACTATATGAATACAACACCCCATTTAGCCTACTTTATTGCTTCTGTTTGAGGTCTAAATTTAGGCCTTGTTTTTCTGTGCTAAGTAACGTCCATGTCAACAAACATCTAGACTTGGAGGGCGATGACATTTTATAACCAGGTAATCATTCCATCTAGCCTTGGAGGGAGATGACATTTTATAACCAGGTAAACATTCCATCTAGCCTTGGAGGGCGATGACATTATATAACCAGGTAAACATTCCATCTAGCCTTGGAGGGCGATGACATTTTATAACCAGGTAATCATTCCATCTGGCTCAAACCCAATCATGTTGGGCCGAGCGGTGGGCGTGAAGTGATGGACACATGCCCTAAACTCTACCATACACCTGTCCTGCCTGTGTACAGCGTTTCTGTCTGTGAGTGCGTGTGTGTAAAGTGTGTGGAGTGAAGGCTGGTTTCCGTTAGGAATATGTGGTGCCGGACAAGGTGACCGGAAGATTTTAATTTACCGGCCATTTGAGAAATTTACCAGACGCATATGCATCTGGTAAATGTCCACAGTTTCCGCCCCCCTCAGGTTCTCTGGCAGGCTATTCCAGAAGCTGGGGGCATAGTAACTAAAGGCTGCCTCTCCACACCTCTTGGTCCTGGGTTTGGGATAATTAAAAGGCCAGTGCCAGAGGACCTGAGGGACCTACTGTGTACGTAACTTAAAAGCATGTCTGTAGCTCAGTTGGTAGAGCATGGCGCTTGCAACGCCAGGGTTGTGGGTTCGTTTCCCACGGGGGTCCAGTATGAAAATGTATGCACTCACTAACTGTAAGTCGCTCTGGATAAGAGTGTCTGCAAAATTACTAAAATGTTAAAAATGTAATGTATTGGGGTGCACAATCATGGATTGATTTAAAAACCAATAGAACAATCTTAAAATGAATTACAAAACTCACAGGCAGCCAGTTCAGAGACATTAAAATCGGTGTAATGTGTGCTCTCCATCTGGTCTTGGTCAGTACCTGTGCTGCAGCATTCTGTATGTTTTGCAGTTGACCAATGGCTTTCTTGGGTAGACCAGACAGGAAAACATTACAGTAGTCAAGCCTGCTTGTAATAAAAGCATGGATGAGTCACTCTGTACCAGCCCGAGAGAGAAACAGCCCCACCTTGGCACTGTTCCTCAGGTGGTAAAAACCTATTTTGGAATGTGTGTTTCGAAATTGAGTTCAGAATCTAAAATAACACCTAGGTTTTATTACCTGGTGTTTTATCTTTATTGCCTGTGAATTAAAATGTGAGGCCAGATTTTCTCTCTGTGCTGATTGTGTGCAGATTCTCTCTGGCACCAACAATAAGTACCTCGGTCTTGATTTAGCTGGAGGAAGTTGTGAGCCATCCAGGTATTTAAATCCCTAACACAGTCTAATAATTTATCCATGGAGCTAAAATCCTCTGGTGACACAGAAATGTAAAAGTTGTGTATTGTGTGCATAGCAGTGAAATTCAATTATGTGCTTTCTGATAACGCTGCCAAGGGGTAACATATACAAAACTGAACAGTACCGGACCCAAAACGAAACCTTGTGGAATGCAACATGTGATATGTATTTTCATGAGTTATGTTCACCAAGGGTGACAAAAAAAAACTATTGACCGGTTAAATGGGTCCTAAACCAATTCAGAACTGGACTGGAGAGGCCAACCCACCTCTCCAGTCTGCCCTTAAGGACATCATGGTCAACAGTTTCGAATGCAGCACTTAAATCCAAGAGTACAAGGACAGAGAGCTGTTTGGCATCTGTGTTGGCTCTAAGATCATTTACCACTTTAACTCTGTGCTGGGCCCGAAAACTAGATTGGAATGTTTCAAAAATACAGTTGGCACTTAGCTGTTTGAAATCCTTTAGCTGTTTGAAAACCAATTTCTCCAGAATTTTGCTTAAGAATGGAAGGTTGGAGATTGGCCAAAAATTGCTAAGAGCTGAAGAATGTAGATTACTTTTCTTCACCATAGCAGTTTTTTGTGCATTGGGGAAAGTGCCCGTGAACAGGGAGGGATTAACAATAGTGTGCACTTCTTCAGATATGCAATTGAAAACTGTTTTGAAGAAGGTGGTGGGGATAGGATCAAGAAGGCAGGGAGAAGGTATAAGTTGTGATATCCCTTTCCTGAGCATGTCTGTGTCAACCAGGGAAAATAAATCCATAGTGTCTGTGTGGTAGGCTAGGGCACACATCAAACTTCTCATCAGGTCTTGCTTGACTGATACCCAGCCTAATGTTTGTTATCTTATCTCTGAAATATGCCGCAAACTCATCACATTTAGATGTGGAGGAAAGTTCACATAGGTTTGCGGGGGTAGGATTAATCAGGCCATCATTGATCGAGAAGAGCACTCTCAAATTATTCAGATTATTAGTGATCAAGTTAGAAAAATGAGCCCGTCTGGCATTTCTAACTGCCTTGTTATATATTGCTCAAAAAAATAAAGGGAAGTTATATTTTTGAATAATCTGTCCATAGAACGTTCTTCCAAGAGTCTTGATGATCATCCAGGTGCTTTTTGGCAAACTTTAGTCAACTTTTTGGACGAGATGGGTCCCATTACTCCCAAACAAAGTCATTCTATTGATCAGGATATATCAGAGTCCTCACCTGTCTGATTACTAGTCTATATATATAAGTCATTCTGTTGATCAGGATAAATCAGAGTCCTCACCTGTCTGATTACTAGTCTATATATAAGTCATTCTGTTGATCAGGATAAATCAGAGTCCTCACCTGTCTGATTACTAGTCTATATATAAGTCATTCTGTTGATCAGGATAAATCAGAGTCCTCACCTGTCTGATTACTAGTCTATATACAAGTCATTCTGTTGATCAGGATATATCAGAGTCCTCACCTGTCTGATTACTAGTCTATATATAAGTCATTCTGTTGATCAGGATAAATCAGAGTCCTCACCTGTCTGATTACTAGTCTATATATAAGTCATTCTGTTGATCAGGATATATCAGAGTCCTCACCTGTCTGATTACTAGTCTATATATAAGTCATTCTGTTGATCAGGATAAATCAGAGTCCTCACCTGTCTGATTACTAGTCTATATATAAGTCATTCTGTTGATCAGGATATATCAGAGTCCTCACCTGTCTGATTACTAGTCTATATATGTCATTCTGTTGATCAGGATAAATCAGAGTCCTCACCTGTCTGATTACTAGTCTATATATAAGTCATTCTGTTGATCAGGATATATCAGAGTCCTCACCTGTCTGATTACTAGTCTATATATAAGTCATTCTGTTGTTCAGGATAAATCAGAGTCCTCACCTGTCTGATTACTAGTCTATATATAAGTCATTCTGTTGATCAGGATAAATCAGAGTCCTCACCTGTCTGATTACTAGTCTATATATAAGTCATTCTGTTGATCAGGATATATCAGGTTCCTCACCTGTCTGATTACTAGTCTACAGATAAGTCATTCTGTTGATCAGGATATATCAGAGTCCTGCACACGGACAGCCTTCCTGGATCCTGGAGCATAGCTGGCACTGCACACGAGACCACTACCTGAACACAACATCATTGAAACAGAGTAGGCTGCCTACATGGGCGGAGAATCATGTGGCAGTTAACTTAAATACACTGCTCAAAAAAATAAAGGGAACACTAAAATAACACATCCTAGATCTGAATGAATGAAATCATCTTATTAAATACTTTTTTCTTTACATAGTTGAATGTGCTGACAACAAAATCACACAAAAATTATCAATGGAAATCAAATGTATCAACCCATGGAGGTCTGGATTTGGAGTCACCCTCAAAATTAAAGTGGAAAACCACACTACAGGCTGATCCAACTTTGATGTAATGTCCGTAACACAAGTCAAAATGAGGCTCAGTAGTGTGTGTGGCCTCCACGTGCCTGTATGACCTCCCTACAACGCCTGGGCATGCTCCTGATGAGGTGGAGGATGGTCTCCTGAGGGATCTCCTCCCAGACCTGGACTAAAGCATCCACCAACTCCTGGACAGTCTGTGGTGCAACGTGGCGTTGGTGGATGGAGCGAGACATGATGTCCCAGATGTGCTCAATTGGATTCAGGTCTGGGGAACGGGCGGGCCAGTCCATAGCATCAATGCCTTCCTCTTGCAGGAACTGCTGACACACTCCAGCCACATGAGGTCTAGCATTGTCTTGCATTAGGAGGAACCCAGGGCCAACCGCACCAGCATATGGTCTCACAAGGGGTCTGAGGATCTCATCTCGGTACCTAATGGCAGTCAGGCTACCTCTGGGCGAGCACATGGAAGAAATGCCACCCCACACCATGACTGACCCACCGCCAAACCGGTCATGCTGGAGGATGTTGCAGGCAGCAGAACGTTCTCCACGGCGTCTCCAGACTGTCACGTCTGTCACGTGCTCAGTGTGAACCTGCTTTCATCTGTGAAGAGCACAGGGTGCCAGTGGCGAATTTGCCAATCTTGGTGTTCTCTGGCAAATGCCAACGTCCTGCACGGTGTTGGGCTGTAAGCACAACCCCCACCTGTTGGACGTCGGGCCCTCATACCACCCTCATGGAGTCTGTTTCTGACCGTTTGAGCAGACACATGCACATTTGTGGCCTGCTGGAGGTCATTTTGCAGGGTCTCCAGTGCTCCCCCTGCTCCTCCTTGCACAAAGGCGGAGGTAGCAGTCCCTGCTGCTGGGTTGTTGCCGTCTCCATGGCCTCCTCCACGTCTCCTGATGTACTGGCCTGTCTCCTGGTAGCGCCTCCATGCTCTGGACACTACGCTGAAGACACAGCAAACCTTCTTGCCACAGCTCGCATTGATGTGCCATCCTGGATGAGCTGCACTACCTGAGCCACTTGTGTGGGTTGTAGACTCAGTCTCAGCTACCACTAGAGTGAAAGCACCGCCAGCATTCAAAAAGTGACCAAAACATCAGCCAGGAAGCATAGGAACTGAGAAGTGGTCTGTGGTCACCACCTGCAAACCAGTCCTTTATTGGGGGTGTCTTGCTAATTGCCTATAATTTCCACCTGTTGTCTATTCCATTTGCACAACAGCACATGACATTTATTGTCAATCAGTGTTGCTTCCTAAGTGGACAGTTTGATTTCACAGAAGTGTGATTGACTTGGAGTTACATTGTGTTGTTTAAGTGTTCCCTTAATTTTTTTGAGCAGTGTATATGCCAAGTTGCTCTCTCAGAATATCATAATGGACCTGCACCTTTGAGTTTCTCCACTTCCGCTCTGCCTTTCTGCAATTTCTCTTTAATTTATTAGTTTCCTCACTCATCCAAGCGGCTCTCCGTTTGGATGTGGCCATTTTCAACTTTACTGGAGCTATGGCATCAATGGTTGCCCTTAAATTGCTATTAAAGTTATCAACTAAATTATGCACAATGGAAGGTAGTATAGGTGGTGGCAGTATTGGTCATAGCAACAATCCAGAGGTAACATAGCGTTTCTTAATAATGCGTTCAGTATTACCCTGTGCTTTGGGCAATAAGGTAGTAAAAAATACCCAGTGGTGATCAGATAAAGCAACATCAACAGAGGATAGGTCAATAGAAAGCCCCTCGTTAATAAATCAGGTCCAGAATACCGAGGTTATGATTGGGCCCAGAAACATGTTTGATAAAGTCCATAGAGCTCAAAAGATTTCAGAAATTCAATGGCCTTGGAGTCAGTCTCTTTGTCAACATGAATATTACAATCGCCCAACACAATGATTTTATAATTGTTCTCAAGGACAATAGTTCAGAGAAATCAGTAAAGAAAGTGGGGCAGTGCTTTGGTGGCCTATACAGGGTTATGACCATCGACAGGTATTTCCATCAATGAATAAAAAGCATTATTTCGCAATGTGATTTTCTTTCTCCCAGTCGTTTTGGCCGGCAACAGTTTTATGGCTTTTCTTATTTTTTGGGCCAAAAGCTAGCAATTGCCAGCTAATGGAAACCCTGGTACAGCTGTGCTTCCAAGCAGGCAGGCTACGAGTCTCTTTCCTCCTACTCTGACAAACATTCAGCAGCATTATCTACTGTATGACATCACCCTGGGCCATTACCAGACAGTACCTCACTGTGTGTAAATTCTATTTCTGGCTAGGCAGGCAGTGTCTTTAGAGGGCGTTAATAAAACCATTCCCAGAGGCTGCTCTGAGCACTGCTCCAATGCCAACTTCATCCCCATGTATTCCTTTCAGACCAGGATGGAGGCAGGGGGAAACTGATCCTGGAGCAGAACACAGGGGGCAACTCCTTGGGCTCCTTGGGCCATGTCTCAATAATCTCACAACAAGCTTGACTGTTTTCCTTCATGGTCTCTGATTTGAAAGGACTTGATAGCAGCCTAAAGGCACCAGAGTGAGACTAGACACATTCCACCCATCAGTGAAGAGTGGGGGACAATAGCTGAGTAAAGGAAAAGTATTGGACGTGGTTCTTTCTTATCTGATGCTATGCTTCTCTCAGTTGCCTATTATCTCACCAGTTTTTTTTTTTTTTTTTTTTGAATATATTTCTCAATCTCACTTTTCATCCTTCAACTAAATATACTTTCCTGCAACCCGCCTCACCCAATGTGGAATGGATTCTATTATTTCTTATACCTTTTTATCTAGAACCGGCTGAAACTAGCCAGCTAACTAGCTACTTGCTAGCTACTTGCTATTAGCCAACGTTAGCAGTTTTCACCATTGTCCGTGGCCTGCACTACCTACCAGTCAGCTCTAGCCTGGACAATTATCGGTGAGTCTGCACAGCGCGCTATCGACCCAGAACATATCGGATTTTCTGCCGGAATCACTGGACCTTTAACACCAGATCATCGCAACTAGCTAGCTGCAACCGAATGGATGTTGTTGTTGGCTAATCACCACTGTCCCGAAGCTAGCACCAGTTAGCCTTGTGCTAGCCTCGAGCCAGGCCCATCTCCCGGCTATCTACCTCTCTGTCAACCGGACAGGACCTCCTAGTGTCGACACGGAGCCCCGCCGATCCATCACAACTGGTCTGCCGACGTAATCGCCTGATGTGGTTTCATCATGCTTCCCGTTGCGACGACCACAAAGATCCATCTGCTAGCCCCCGGCCCGTTAGCACACGCAATCAACAGCCGTGCCTCCTGCTCGCCTGTGCCGTAGCAGCCATCGAACTGCAGCCATCGAACTGCTCCAGGACTCACCTATTGCTGTTCACTGGACCTTATGATCACTCAGCCACACAACTGATGTCTGCTGGACTGTTCCTTTACACGGTACCCCATCCTGTTTATCTGTCCAGCCTCAGCCCAAACTTTTGTCGCCATTACCAGTTGTTGTCTTAGCTCTCTCGAATAACACCTGTGATTGCTTTATGCCTCTCTCCCAAGTCAATATGCCTTGCCTATTGCTGTTTCGGTTAGTTCTTATTATACAATTTCACTGTAGAGCCCCCAGTCCCGCTCAACCTGACTTAGATAGCTCCTTTGTCCCACCCCCAATACACGCGAAGACCGGCTCAGTCGGTGCCTCCAGTGATGCGATCTCTTTCATCGTTACCCAACGCTTAGGTTTACCTGCAGTGTACTCAAATCCTTCCATATCCTTGTCTGTACATAATGCCCTGAATCTATTCTACAACGCCCGGAAATCTGCGCCTTTTATTCTCTGCACCGAACGCACTAGAAGACAAGTTCTTAAAGCCTTTAGCCGTATTCTTATTCTACTCCTCCTCTGTTCCTCTGGTGATGTAGAGGCTAACCCAGGCCCTGCATCCCCCAGTATCAGTCCTACTCCCCAGGAGCTATCATTTGTTAACTTCTGTAACCGTAAAAGCCTTGGTTTCTTGCATGGTAACATCAGAAGCCTCCTCCCTAAGTTTGAGTTATTCACTGCGTTAGCACACTCCGCCAACTCTGATGTTCTAGCAGTGTCTGAATCCTGGCTTAGGAAGGCCACCAAAAACTCTGAAATGTCCATCCCGAATTACAACATTTTCCGTCTAGATAAAACTGCCAAAGGGGGCGGAGTTGCAATCTACTGTAGAGATAGCCTGCAGAGCTCTATCATAATATCCAGGTCTGTGCCCAAACAGTTTGAGCTTCTACTTCTAAAAATCCACCTTTCCAGAAATAAGTCTCTCACTGTTGCCGATTGCTACAGACCCCCCTAAGCCCCCAGCTGTGCCCTGGACACCATATGTGAATTGATTTCCCCCCATTTATCCTCAGAGTTCGTACTGCTTGGTGGCCTAAACTGGGATATGCTTAACACCCCGGCCATCCTACAATCTAAACTAGATGCCCTCAATCTCACACAAATTATCAAGGAACCTATCAGGTACAACCCTAAATCCGTAAACATGGGCACCGTCATAGATATCATCTTGACTAATTTACCCTCTAAATACACCACTGTCTTCAACCAGGATCTCAGCGATCACTGCCTGCATCCGTAATGGGTCCGCAGTCAAACGACCACCCCTCATCACTGTCAAACGCTCCCTAAAACACTTCAGCGAGCAGGCCTTTCTAATTGACCAGGCCCGGGTATCCTAGATGGATATTGACCTCATTCCGTCAGTAGAGGATGCCTGGTTGTTCTTTAAAAGTGCTTTCCTCTCCATATTAAATAAGCATGCCCCATTCAGAAAATTCAGAACTAAGAACAGATATAGCCCCTGGTTCACCCCAGACTTGACTGCCCTTGACCAGCACAAAAACATCCTGCGGCGTACTGCATTAGCATCGAACAGCCCCCGCGATATGCAACTTTTCAGGGAAGTCAGGAACAAATATACACAATCAGTTAGGAAAGCAAAGGCTAGCTTTTTCAAGTAGAAATGTGCATCCTGTAGCACTAACTCCAAAAAGTTTTGGGACACAGTAAAGTCCATGGAGAATAAGAGCACCTCCTCCCAGCTACCCACTGCACTGAGGCTAGGAAACAATGTCACCACCGATAAATCTACGATTATCGAGAATTTCAATAAGCATTTTGCTACGGCTGGCCTTGCTTTCCACCTGGCTACCCCAGCCACCAGCTCTGCACCCTCCGCTGCAACTTGCCCCCCTCCTTCAGCCAAATTCAGATAGCTGATGTTCTGAAAGAGCAGCAAAATATTGACCCCTACAAATCAGCTGGGCAAGACAATCTGGACCCTTTCTTTCTAAAATTAGCCACCGAAATTGTAGCAACCCCTATTACTAGCCTGTTCAACCTCTCTTTCGTAACGTCTGATATCCCCAGAGATTGGAAAGCTGCTGCGGTCATCCCTCTCTTCAAAGGGGGTGACACTCTAGATCCAAACTGTTACAGACCTATATCCATCCTGCCCTGCCTTTCGAAAGTATTTGAAAGCCAAGTTAACAAACAGATCACCGACTATTTCGAATCCCACCGTACCTTCTCCGCTATGCAATCCGGTTTCCGAGCTGGTCATGGGTGCACTTCAGCCACGCTCATGGTCCTAAACGATATTATAACCGCGATCGATAATAGACAGTACTGTGCAGCCGTCTTCATCGACCTGGCCAAGGCTTTCAACTCGGTCAACCACTGCATTCTTATTGGCAGACTAAATAGCCTTGGTTTCTCAAATGACTGCCTCGCCTGGTTCACCAACTACTTCTCAGATAGAGTTCAATGTGTCAAATCGGAGGGCCTGTTGTCTGGATTTATGGCAGTCTCTATGGGGGTGCCACAGGGTTCAATTCTTGGGCCGACTCTTTTCTCCATGTATATCAATGATGTCGCTCTTGCTGCTGGTGACTCTCAGATCCACCTCTACGCAGACGACACCATTTTGTATACATCTGACCCGTCATTGGACACTGTATTAACAAACCTCCAAACGAGCTTCAATGCCACACAACACTCCTTCAGTAGCCTCCAACTGCTCTTAAACACTAGTAAAACTAAATGCATGCTCTTCAATCGAACGCTGCTGGCACCCGCCCACCAGACTAGAATCACTACTCTTGACGGGTCTGACCTAGAGTATGTAGACAACTACAAATACCTAGGTTAGACTGTAAACTCTCCTTCCAGACTCACATTAAGAATCTCCAATCCAAAGTTAAATCTAGAATTGGCTTCTTATTTCGCAACAAAGCCTCCTTCACTCATGTTGCCAAACATGCCCTCGTAAAACTGACTATCCTACCGATCCTTGACTTCGGCGATGTCATTTACAAAATAGCCTCCAACACTCTACTCAGCAAATTGGATGTAGTCTATCACAGTGCCATCCGTTTTGTCTCCAAAGCCCCATACACTACCCACCACTGTGACCTGTACGCTCTTGTTGGCTGGTCCTCACTACATGTTCGTCGTCAAACCCACTGGCTCCAGGCCATCTATAAATCACTGCTAGGCAAATCACCGCATTATCTTAGCTCATTGGTCACCATAGCAACACCCACACTAGCAGGTATATCTCACTGGTCATCCCCAAAGCCAACACCTTCTTTGGCCGCCATTCCTTCCAGTTCTCTGCTGCCAATGACTGGAACGAATTGCAAAAATCTCTGAAGCTGGAGACTTATCTCCCTCACTAACTTTAAGCATCAGTTGTCAGAGCACCTTACCGATCACTGCACCTGTACACAGCCCATCTGAAATTAGCCCACCCAACTACCTCATCCCTATATTGTTATTTATTTTGCTCATTTGCACCCCAGTATCTCTATTTGCACATAATCTCTTGCACATCTATCATTCCAGTGTTAATACTAATTGTAATTATTTTGCACTATAGCCCATTTATTGCCTTACCTCCATAACTTGCTACATTTGCACACACTGTATATATATTTTCTGTTGTATTTTTTGACTTTATGTTTTTTTACCCCATATGTAACTCTGTGTTGTTGTTTTTATCGCACTGCTTTGCTTTATCTTGGCCAGGTCGCAGTTGTCAATGAGAACTTGTTCTCAACTGGCTTACCTGGTTAAATAAAGGTGAAATAAACACACAAAAAATTGTACAAAGACCAAGCTATACATCCATTGAGACGTTATTTCAGGCAGCTCTACAAGCTGAGCTACAGAGGACCATACAGAGAATCGGGGTAACGCTCCTTTCACGCCACTTCGATACCGAATTTACTTTGTAGCAGGTTAGGAGAATTTACGCAGCAGGTTAGGAGAATTAACCTAGAAAGTTAGGAGACTGAGGTTAAGGTTAGGGAAATGCTCGCCTAACCTGCTACAAAAACCACTTTGTAATGTATAGGAGTGGCGTGAAAATAGTGTGTCCCGTCTTGCAGCTAGACTGCGACCGTATTGGTAAATTAGCGTTCTCGAGCTCGCAAGCTGAACCGAGGCTAACTAATTTAGCTAAGTAAACAAGTTTCGTCGATTGTTAGCTAGATAACGTTAGTAAGTTGGGTGTCACCTGCCATTGGCAGTGCCAGAACCGTGGTTAATTTAAGTTACACAACTAAAATAAGCTAGCTACCGTTAGCTTAGTTATGACATCTACAGTTACGTTGATTGTAGCTAATAATTTCCCCCTATCCTAATCGACCGACACATAGCTAGCTATGATCAACAGCTAGCTAGACATACTCTAATAACAGTGAGGGGAATTTCTAATTATCAGTTAGCTAGTTACCATTGCCACTTTGTAGGAATCATCGCCCAGGTAGGTAGCTAGGTGCGTGATTGAATGCGCTAAATTACTAGCTAGCTAAACAGGTACTTTAACGTTAGCTATCTTAGCTAGCTAAACAAAAACGATTCGCTAACGTTAGTTGGTGAAATAGCAACGCTGCCTTTAGCTACATACCTGTTTACAGTAGACAGAAGTGGTAGATTGCTTATGTAGACCGAAGTAAGCTCATTTGCCGTGGCTAGCTAGCTAGTCGTGTGTTTTATTTTGTAATTCAAAGACGGAAGTTTTCTGCAAGATCAAACTGGCCAAGAGGGGCGAGGTTTTCTGAGTAAACACCAATCAGCTGGCCCCCAAACGGGTTGACGGTTGTAGTTTTTCTTGACATCCCTATTATGGCAGTGGCAAATGCATAGTAAATATAAAAACTACAACTCCCACGTAGCTCAAGCACTCAAGGGGCGTTCTACACCAAGCAGCTAAAACATCAACAAGCTTATTTTAGCAAAAAAAAATACAAAAACTCCATCTCTCGCAGACAAACTTGATTCTGGTCAGACAAAAATGGCACATTGATAGCCTCAACAACAGCTACTGAAAAAAAAAAAAAGTGTGCATTGTTTTTCAGGAAGTGAAGGACCAGCCAGTGTGTGGAGAGGGCGGGACAACAGTGAAAATATTTAGCTCCGCGAGCGACCTGCTGCAGCGCTGAAGAGAACCAGCGAGGCAACGCACTAGACCGAACAGTATTTCTACATTACCTACCTGATACGGTTCGGTAAGGCACATTTACAATATTCTGAAATACGCAGAAATATGTTCAATGCATTGTGTGTATCAGTTATACATCAATGGTTTGATTGCGGCCATTTTCACGTTTAGATTTGAAGATTGGTGATTTTATAATAGTTTATGTGATATGTTCATGTTTTCACATTATAGAGGTGCGGTTTTATGCCATGGCAAATATTAAGTTACTAGGCGACCACGAGGAATAATGGATGTCACTTAGTGTTTTATGATAATTTTGTCTGTACTGAGTCTAATAATCTAACAAAGATGCTGATCTATCCACTAAAGGCAATAGCATCATCGATAGCCTATGAGGGGACTGTTTTTCAGTTGAGGACACCCAGACACACAATTACAATATTGTGGGTCTCTAATGTCCTTGAAATGGATTACGCCTAGTATTGACTTTAAATTCCTTCTCTCAAGTAAATGTTATAATAAAAGGGTTGAATTCCCACCTCGGCGCAACACGCCCAGTCCCTGGGGCACAGACCTCAAGGCCAGAAAACATTATTGTTTTTGGAAAACACAGCTAACTTCCTGCATTTCACACATTACTTGTATATATATATATATATATATATATATATATATATATATATAATTTTATAATGCTGCTGATCAGGGGGAATGACTGATAGAGACACATCCTCCCTTCATTATCACCTCTCTCTCTCCCTCACACCTACAGTACATACCCAGCACACACACACACACATTAAATGCAAGGGAGGTCAGCGATAGACAGCTCTTGTCGATTATTATGACCAGGACATGTATGTCTGCTGCACTGCTACCCTCTCTCTCTCTCTCTCTCTCTCTCTCTCTCTCTCTCTGTGTAATGTTCATGTTATTCAATGTCTCTCTCTCTCTCTCTCTCTCTCTCTCTCTCTCTCTCTCTCTCTCTCTCTCTCTCTCTCTCTCTCTCTGTGTAATGTTCATGTTATTCAATGCTCTCTCTCTCTCTCTCTCTCTCTCTCTCTCACCTCTCTCTCTCTCTCTCTCTCTGCTCTCTCTCTCTCTCTCTCTCTCTCTCTCTCTCTCTCTCTCTCTCTCTCTCTCTCTCTCTCTCTCTCTGTGTAATGTTCATGTTATTCTATGTCTTCTCTCTCTCTCTCTCTCTCTCTCTCTCTCTCTCTCTCTCTCTCTCTCTCTCTCTCTCTCTCTCTCTCTCTGTGTAATGTTCATGTTATTCAATGTCTCTCTCTCTCTCTCTCTCTCTCTCTCTCTCTCTGTGTAATGTTCATGTTATTCAATGTCTCTCTCTCTCTCTCTCTCTCTCTGTCTCTCTCTCTGTCTGTCTGTCTCTCTCTCTCTCTCTCTCTCTCTCTCTCTCTCTCTCTCTCTCTCTCGTGTAATGTTCATGTTATTCAATGTCTCTCTCTCTCTCTCTCTCTCTCTCTCTCTCTCTCTCTCTCTGTGTAATGTTCATGTTATTCAATCTCTCTCTCTCTCTCTCTCTCTCTCTCTCTCTCTCTCTCTCTCTCTCTCTCTCTCTCTCTCTCTCTCTCTCCATCCCTCCATACCTCTATCTCCCTTCCTCTTTAAAAAAAATTCTCTCTCTGCTTCCTGTCCTCTCCTCTTCTCCCACAGATGGTTGTTTTTTTGTAACCTATCCTCTTTAGTCTCTTTAGTCCATTTTAAAATGGCCTCCAGTCATTAACTTCACTCACTGACCCTAAATAGAAACCGATCCAATTACATCTCAAATCTCTGAAGTGCGCTCCCTCTGTGCCAGTGTGTGTGTGGAAAGGGGTCAAGTGTTGCAGCGGTGCTGTTGTGCTGTATAAGGGGGGTGGGGTTGGGTAACTTTCCCCCCCCCAACAAATATTTATTTTATTTTTATTTATTTTAAAGGAACTCTGTCCGGCTTTAAACTTACTCTTGAACGTTGTAATAGTAGAATGGATAAGGTGCAATTTCGAAATTGGGTACATTTTACATTTTAGTCATTTAGCACGGTATGTTCCCCAATGCAGGAAGGGGGGCCCCAAGTGAAAACGTTTGGGAACCCCTGCCCTACAGTATACCAGCAGAAGGAAATTACTGGAAAAAAGTACTAAATGAAAGGATAGAGGGACACAACCTCATATGGACTGTTTGTTGGTGGTTATTCTTAACTCAGGTGTTTCAGAGTTTGGGATGAGCTGAGATCAGGGATTGTCCTGTTGTCAAGTCAGATTTTAGCTTCGAGTCCCTGTTCCCCTGTCTGTCTGCCTGCCTGCCTGCCTGTCTGTCCATTTGTCTGTCTGTGTGTTTGTTTCTGTCTGTGTGAAGGGATATGAGAGGACAGAGCAGCACCAGAGGCAGGGGTTGGGTGGTTGTTTTAGGCTGTTAGGCTGGTCTGAGATTAACTGAGTATGATTTTGGCTGGGGGCACGGCATGACTGGGTAGGGGGAGAGAAAACTGGGGAGAGGAGGAGGGTAACGCTCTTGTTCTGTATCAGTGGATGAAGCTGTTGTCAGGTAGTCTCTTCATCACCTGTTCAATACAGGAGAGTTAGGGGTAGTCAGAGGAATGGAGGGAGTGAAATGGAGGAGAGGAGACGATTCTGTTCTTCTATCATAAAGAGGAGCTGTAGTTTCTGAGATGTCACTGCTCTCTGTAGTATGTTGTTGAGGGGAGGCTGAGCTGCAAAACAATAGGTTTAGTCCCACAGTCCTCTCCCAGGACACAGTACACAGTCCTCTCCCAGGACACAGTCCTCTCCCAGGACACAGTACACAGTCCTCTCCCAGGAGATCAGTCCTCTCCCAGGAGATCAGTCCTCTCCCAGGACACAGTACACTGTCCTCTCCCAGGAGATCAGTCCTCTCCCAGGAGATCAGTCCTCTCCCAGGAGATCAGTCCTCTCCCAGGACACAGTACACAGTCCTCTCCCAGGAGATCAGTCCTCTCCCAGGAGATCAGTCCTCTCCCAGGACACAGTGTTGGATCTGGAACAGATAGGAGATCAATTGGTACAAATGAATGTATAAAACCTCTCCTTCTCATCAGAATGAAGATCTGCACCGAGGATAGCGCAGAGCAATCTAAGAGAGAATGAGAGGTGTAGTTCATTCCTCTGATTGAGAAATGGATGGAGAGATGGGGGAAGGGGAGTGAGAGAGTGGAAGAACTGAGCTTTCTGTAGCCAGCAGACTGATTGTTATTCTCATGTCGCAGTGACACTGCCAGCGTGTGGCTGTGTTTGTGTTCATGTGTTTAGAATATGAATATGTCATAATGAAGTGGAGACATTAGGCCTGGAGGACATAATGAAGTGGAGACATTAGGCCTGGAGGACATAATGAAGTGGAGACATTAGGCCTGGAGGACATAATGAAGTGGAGACATTAGGCCTGGAGGACATAATGAAGTGGAGACATTAGGCCTGGAGGACATAATGAAGTGGAGACATTAGGCCTGGAGGACATAATGAAGTGGAGACATTAGGCCTGGAGGACATAATGAAGTGGAGACATTAGGCCTGGAGGACATAATGAAGTGGAGACATTAGGCCTGGAGGACAGGACATAATGAAGTGGAGACATTAGGCCTGGAGGACATAATGAAGTGGAGACAGCAGACCTGGAGGACATAATGAAGTGGAGACATTAGGCCTGGAGGACATAATGAAGTGGAGACATTAGGCCTGGAGGACAGGACATAATGAAGTGGAGACATTAGGCCTGGAGGACATAATGAAGTGAAGACATTAGGCCTGGAGGACATAATGAAGTGGAGACATTAGGCCTGGAGGACAGGACATAATGAAGTGGAGACATTAGGCCTGGAGGACATAATGAAGTGGAGACATTAGGCCTGGAGGACAGGACATAATGAAGTGGAGACATTAGGCCTGGAGGACATAATGAAGTGGAGACATTAGGCCTGGAGGACATAACGAAGTGGAGACATTAGGCCTGGAGGACAGGACATAATGAAGTGGAGACATTAGGCCTGGAGGACATAATGAAGTGGAGACATTAGGCCTGGAGGACAGGACATAATGAAGTGGAGACATTAGGCCTGGAGGACAGGACATAATGAAGTGGAGACATTAGGCCTGGAGGACATAATGAAGTGGAGACATTAGGCCTGGAGGACATAATGAAGTGGAGACATTAGGCCTGGAGGACAGGACATAATGAAGTGGAGACATTAGGCCTGGAGGACATAATGAAGTGGAGACATTAGGCCTGGAGGACATAATGAAGTGGAGACATTAGGCCTGGAGGACATAATGAAGTGGAGACATTAGGCCTGGAGGACAGGACATAATGAAGTGGAGACATTAGGCCTGGATGACAGGACATAATGAAGTGGAGATATTAGGCCTGGAGGACATAATGAAGTGGAGACATTAGACCTGGAGGACATAATGAAGTGGAGACATTAGGCCTGGAGGACAGGACATAATGAAGTGGAGAGAGCAGGCCTGGAGGACATAATGAAGTGGAGACATTAGGCCTGGAGGACATAATGAAGTGGAGACATTAGGCCTGGAGGACATAATGAAGTGGAGACATTAGGCCTGGAGGACAGGACATAACGAAGTGGAGACATTAGGCCTGGAGGACAGGACATAATGAAGTGGAGACATTAGGCCTGGAGGACATAATGAAGTGGAGACATCAGGCCTGGAGGACATAATGAAGTGGAGACATTAGGCCTGGAGGACAGGACATAATGAAGGGGAGAGAGCAGGCCTGGAGGACAGGACATAATGAAGTGGAGACATTAGGCCTGGGGGAAGGACATAATGAAGTGGGAGACATTAGGCCTGGAGGACAGGACATAACGAAGTGGAGACATTAGGCCTGGAGGACAGGACATAATGAAGTGGAGACATTAGGCCTGGAGGACATAATGAAGTGGAGACATCAGGCCTGGAGGACATAATGAAGTGGAGACATTAGGCCTGGAGGACAGGACATAATGAAGTGGAGACATTAGGCCTGGAGGACAGGACATAATGAAGGGGAGACATTAGGCCTGGAGGACAGGACATAATGAAGGGGAGACATTAGGCCTGGAGGACAGGACATAATGAAGTGGAGACATTAGGCCTGGAGGACAGGACATAATGAAGGGGAGACATTAGGCCTGGAGGACAGGACATAATGAAGGGGAGACATTAGGCCTGGAGGACAGGACATAATGAAGGGGAGACATTAGGCCTGGAGGACATAATGAAGTGGAGACATTAGGCCTGGAGGACAGGACATAATGAAGGGGAGACATTAGGCCTGGAGGACAGGACATAATGAAGGGGAGACATTAGGCCTGGAGGACAGGACATAATGAAGGGGAGACATTAGGCCTGGAGGACAGGACATAATGAAGGGGGAGACATTAGGCCTGGAGGACAGGACATAATGAAGGGGGAGACATTAGGCCTGGGAGGACAGGACATAATGAAGTCGGGACAGCAGGCCTGGAGGACATAATGAAGGGGAGACATTAGGCCTGGAGGACAGGACATAATGAAGTCGGGACATTAGGCCTGGAGGACAGGACATAATGAAGTCGGGACAGCAGGCCTGGAGGACAGGACATAATGAAGTGGAGACATTAGGCCTGGAGGACAGGACATAATGAAGGGGAGACATTAGGCCTGGAGGACATAATGAAGGGGAGACATTAGGCCTGGAGGACAGGACATAATGAAGGGGAGAGAGCAGGCCTGGAGGACAGGACATAATGAAGTGGAGACATTAGGCCTGGAGGACATAATGAAGTGGAGACATCAGGCCTGGAGGACATAATGAAGGGGAGACATTAGGCCTGGAGGACAGGACATAATGAAGGGGAGAGAGCAGGCCTGGAGGACAGGACATAATGAAGGGGAGACATTAGGCCTGGAGGACAGGACATAATGAAGGGGAGACATTAGGCCTGGAGGACAGGACATAATGAAGTCGGGACAGCAGGCCTGGAGGACAGGACATAATGAAGGGGAGACATTAGGCCTGGAGGACATAATGAAGGGGAGACATTAGGCCTGGAGGACAGGACATAATGAAGGGGAGAGAGCAGGCCTGGAGGACAGGACATAATGAAGGGGAGAGAGCAGGCCTGGAGGCAGGACATAATGAAGGGGAGACATTAGGCCTGGAAGGACATAATGAAGGGGAGACATTAGGCCTGGAGGACAGGACATAATGAAGGGGAGACAGTAGGCCTGGAGGACAGGACATAATGAAGGGGAGACATTAGGCCTGGAGGACAGGACATAATGAAGGGGAGACATTAGGCCTGGAGGACAGGACATAATGAAGGGGAGACATTAGGCCTGGAGGACAGGACATAATGAAGTCGGGACAGCAGGCCTGGAGGACAGGACATAATGAAGGGGAGACATTAGGCCTGGAGGACAGGACATAATGAAGGGGAGACATTAGGCCTGGAGGTAGGGCTGGGCGATATATGAAATTATTCCAAATGCCTGTATCGCAAGAATCAAGGTTTTGTTATTTTTCGCTTTAATGAGCGTTTATGTTCTCATGTTGTCTTTTTGGTCTCATTTCCTTCGCTCCTCTGTGTGCACCTTCCCATTTACACCAGAGATCTGTATATACTGACGAGATGCTCATGTCTCCGCCCTAACAATGGGAGTCGTTGTCCCAACTGCGGGAAGTCAGGCGACAAGCTTAGGTCCAAAGTATCGCCATGGAAACACATTGGCCTTATTTTGGACAGATTTTAGCTTCACCTCTTTACACACACACACACACCAAGCCCCTCCCCCTGCCTCTCACGCCAACAAAGTTAATGCTTATTGCACATTTATAAAACACAGAGTAGACAGCTAGTATAAAAGTATTTGGCTAAAATGCTGCTAGCGGGTACCCCAATGCCGCGCGCAACAAACTGAGAACTCATTTTCCAATCAGATTCCAAACTCTTCACCATGGCCAAGACCAAAGAGCTCTCCAAGGATGTCAGGGACAAGATTGTAGACCTACACAAGGCTGGAATGGGCTACAAGACCATCGCAAAGTAGCTTGGTGAGAAGGTGACAACAGTTGGTGCGATTTTTCGCAAATGGAAGAAACACAAAATAACTGTCAATCTCCCTCGGCCTGGGGCTCCATGCAAGAGCTCACCTCGTGGAGTTGCAATGATCATGAGAACGGTGAGGAATCAGCCCAGAACTACACGGGAGGATCTTGTCAATGATCTCAAGGCCCATAGTCACCAAGAAAACAATTGGTAATACACTACGCCGTGAAGGACTGAAAATCCTGCAGCGCCTGCAAGGTCCCCCTGCTCAAGAAAGCACATATACAGGCCCGTCTGAAGTTTGCCAATGAACATCTGAATGATTCAGAGGAGAACTGGGTGAAAATGTTGTGGTCAGATGAGACCAAAATGGAGCTCTTTGGCATCAACTCAAATCGCCGTGTTTGGAGGAGGAGGAATGCTGCCTATGACCCCAAGAACACCATCCCCACCGTCAAACATGGAGGTGGAAACATTATGCTTAGGGGGTGTTTATCCTACCAACGGGACATTAAAAACTGTAATATATTATGTTTCACCGAGTCGTGGCTGAACGACGACAATGATAACATTCAGCTAGCAGGCTATACACTACATCGGCAGGACAGAACGGCTGACTCCGGTAAGACAAGGGGTGGCGGTCTGTGTATATTTGTAAACAACAGCTGGTGCACAAAATCAAATACCAAGGAAGTCTCGAGGTTTTGCTCGCCTGAGGTAGAGTATCTTATGATAAGCTGTAGACCACACTATTTACCAAGAGAGTTTTCATCTATATTTTTCATAGCTGTCTATTTACCACCACAAACCAATGCTGGCATTAAGATTGCACTGAATGAGTTGTACAAGGCCATTAATCAACAGGAAAACGCTCATCCAGATGCAGCGCTCCTAGTGGCCGGGGACTTTAATGCAGGGAAACTTAAATCCGTTCTACCTAATTTCTACCAGCATGTTAAATGTGCAACCAGAGGGAAAAAAACTCTAGACCACCTTTACTCCACACACAGAGACGCATACAAAGCTCTCCCTCGCCCTCCATTTGGCAAATCTGACCATAACTCTATCCTCCTGATTCCTGCTTAGAAGCAAAAACTAAAGCAGGAAGCACCAGTGACTCGGTTAATAAAAAAGTGGTCAGATGACGCAGATGCTAAGCTACAGGACTGTTTTGCTAGCACAGACTGGAACATGTTCCGGGATTCTTCAGACAGCATTGAGGAGTACACCACATCAGTCACTGGCTTCATCAATAAGTGCATCGATGATGTCGTCCCCACAGTGACCGTACGTACATACCCCCAACCAGAAGCCATGGATTACAGGAAACATCCGCACTGAGTTAAAGGGTAGAGCTGCCGCTTTCAAGGAACGGGACTCTAACCCGGACGCTTATAAGAAATCCCGCTATGACCTCCGACGAACCATCAAACAGGCAAAGAGTCAATACAGGTCTAAGATTGAATCGTACTACACTGGCTCTGACGCTCGTCGGATGTGGCAGGGCTTGAAAACTATTACAGACTACAAAGGGAAGCACAGCCGCGAGCTGCCCAGTGACACAAGCCTACCAGACGAGCTAAACCACTTCTATGCTCGCTTCGAGACAAGCAACACTGAAGCATGCATGAGAGCACCAGCTGTTCCGGATGACTATGTGATCACGCTCTCCGTAGCCGATGTGAGTAAGACTTTAAAGCAGGTCAACATTCACAAGGCCGCAGGGCCAGACGGATTACCAGGACGTGTACTCCGAGCATGTGCTGACCAACTGGCAAGTGTCTTCACTGACATTTTCAACATGTCCCTGACTGAGTCTGTAATACCAACATGTTTCAAGCAGACCACCATAGTCCCCGTGCCCAAGGACTCTAAGATAACCTGCCTAAATGACTACCGACCCGTAGCACTGACGTCTGTAGCCATGAAGTGCTTTGAAAGGCTGGTGATGGCTCACATCAACAGCATTATCCCAGAAACCCTTGACCCACTCCAATTTGCATACCGCCCCAACAGATCCACAGATGATGCAATCTCTATTGCACTCCACACTGCCCTTTCCCACCTGGACAAGAGGAACACCTACGTGAGAATGCTATTCATTGACTACAGCTCAGCATTCAACACCATAGTGCCCTCTAAGCTCATCACTAAGCTAAGGATCCTGGGACTAAACACCTCCCTCTGCAACTGGATCCTGGACTTCCTGACGGGCCGCCCCCAGGTGGTAAGGGTAGGTAACAACACATCTGCCACACTGATCCTCAACACGGGGCCCCTCAGGGGTGCGTGCTCAGTCCCCCTCCTGTACTCTCTGTTCACCCATGACTGCATGGACAGGCACGACTCAACACCATCATTAAGTTTGCCGACGACACAACAGTGGTAGGCCTGATCACCGACAACGATGAGACAGCCTATAGGGAGGAGGTCAGAGATCTGGCCGTGTGGTGCCAGGACAACAACCTCTCCCTCAACGTGACCAAGACAAAGGAGATGATTGTGGACTACAGGAAAAAAAAGAGGACTGAGCACGCCCCCATTCTCATCGACGGGGCTGTAGTGGAACAGGTTGAGAGCTTCAAGTTCCTTGGTGTCCACATCACCAACGAACTATCATGGTCCAAACACACCAAGACAGTCGTGAAGAGGGCACGACAAAGCCTATTCCCCCTCAGGAGACTAAAAAGATTTGGCATGGGTCCTCAGATCCTCAAAAAATTCTACAGCTGCACCATCGAGAGCATCCTGACTGGTTGCATCACCGCCTGGTATGGCAACTGCTTGGCCTCCGACCGCAAGGCACTACAGAGGGTAGTGCGTACGGCCCAGTACATCACTGGGGCAAAGCTTCCTGCCATCCAGGACCTCTATACCAGGCGGTGTCAGAGGAAGGCCCTCAAAATTGTCAAAGACTCCAGCCACCCTAGTCATAGACTGTTCTCTCTGCTACCGCACGGCAGCGGTACCGGAGTGCCAAGTCTAGGTCCAAAAGACTTCTCAACAGCTTCTACCCCCAAGCCATAAGACTCCTGAACAGCTAATCATGGCTACCCGGACTATTTGCACTGCCCCCCCACCCCATCCTTTTTACGCTGCTGCTACTCTGTTAAGTATTTATGCATAGTCACTTTAACTCTACCCACATGTACATATTACCTCAACTAGCCGGTGCCCCCGCACATTGACTCTGCAACGGTACCCCCCTGTATATATAGCCTCCCTACTGTCACTTTATTTTACTTCTGCTCTTTTTTTTTCTCAACACTTTTTTGTTGTTGTTGTTGTTGTTTTATTTTTACTTTTTTTGTTTAAAATAAATGCACTGTTGGTTAAGGGCTGTAAGTAAGCATTTCAGTGTAATGTCTGCACCTGTTGTATTCGGCGCATGTGACCAATAAAATTTGATTTGATTTGATTTGTTTTTCTGCTAAGCGGACAGGACAACTTCACCGCATCAAAGGGACGATGGACGGGGCCATTTACCATCAAATCTTGGGTGAGAACCTCCTTCCCTCAGCCAGGGCATTGAAAATGGGTCGTGGATGGGTATTCCAGCATGACAATGATCCAAAACACACGGTCAAGGCAACAAAGGAGTGGCTCAAGAAGAAGCACATTAAGGTCCTGGAGTGGCCTAGCCAGTCTCCAGACCTTAATCCCATAGAAAATCTGTGGAGGGAGCTGAAGGTTCGAGTTGCCAAACGTCAGCCTCGAAACCTTAATGACTTGGAGAAGATCTGCAAAGAGGAGTGGGACAAAATCCCTCCTGAGATGTGTGCAAATCTGGTGGCCAACTACAAGAAACATCTGACCTCTGTGATTGCCAACAAGGGTTTTGCCACCAAGTATTAAGTCATGTTTTGCAGAGGGGTCAAATACTTATTTCCCTCATTAAAATGCAAATACATTTATAACATTTTTTTCTGGATTTTTTTGTTGTTATTCTGTCTCTCACTGTTCAAATAAACCTACCATTAAAATTATAGACTGATCATTTATTTGTCAGTGGGCAAACATACAAAATCAGCAGGGGATGAAATACTTTTTTCCCTCACTGTATAAGGAATTGGCAATTCGTTCTCATTCTGAGAAATAAGGAAGGGCACTTGATTTCAACATCTGAACAAAGTGGTCAGGCTAACATGCTTTTCAAACAGTTGGAGACAGACCGAAGGGTGTGTTCATAATAATTCAACTGTTCAACCTTGTTCACTAGCAAATAGATCCAAATTGGCTAAACTTGAAATATAAAGATTAGCTCGCTAATCACTAGCACGTGGGCTTGAGAGATTGTTGATGAGACCTGTGTTAATTTTCTATAGCCTAATGCCTGCTACAAGAAGTTAGTCATTTACATTTTAGTCATTTAGCAGACGCTCTTATCCAGAGCAACTTACAGATAGTGAGTGCATACATTTTTCTTTTTATACTGGCCCCCTGTGGGAATCGAACCCACAACCCTGGCGTTGCAAGCGCCATGCTCTACCAACTGAGCTACATAATGCACATTCACATTATTAGTGAATGTGCATTATGCATGGTTCTAGATCAATTTGTATCAAAAAATGGCATTTTCGTAGACAGACTTGAAAGCCAGATCAGTGATTATTGCACAAAAAAAAGCTGGTTAAACTATTTTGCTGAAATAATTAAATTATTAGTGGGTCTTATGGTTGTGGAAGGCTTATATTTAACCTAGGTATAACTTCACAAGCCCTGAATTCATTAGATTATTGCTGACTGTTTGAAATGCAATGTATTTGACCTTTAATTGTACAACAACGCTTATTTAGAGAAAATACAAATTGAGATATACTGTATATATGATTTTTTAGAGATTGAAATCTTTGGCCTGAATGCCAAGCGTCACGTCTGGAGGAAACCTGGCACCATCCCTACGGTGAAGCATGGTGGTGGCAGCATCATGCTGTGGGGATGTTTTTCAGCGGCAGGGACTGGGAGACTAGTCAGGATCGAGGCAAAGATGAACAGAGCAAAGTACAGAGAGATCCTTGATGAAAACCTGCTCCAGAGCGCTCAGGACCTCAGACTGGGGCGAAGGTTCACCTTCCAACAGGACAAGTCTCTGAATGTCTTTGAGTGGCCCGGACTTGATCGAACATCTCTGGAGAGACCTGAAAATAGCCGTGCAGCAATGCTCCCCATCCAACCTGACAGAGCTTGAGAGGATCTGCAGAGAAGAATGGGAGAAACTCCCCAAATACAGTTGTGTCAAGCTTGTAGCGTCATACCCAAGAAGACTTGAGGCTGTAATCACTGCCAAAGGTGCTTCAACAATGTACTGAGTAAAGGGTCTGAATACTTATGTATTCCGTTTTATTTAAAATTTTTATAAATGTTCAAACATTTCTAAAAACCTGTTTTTGCTTTGTCAGTATGGGGGTATTGTGTGTGTAAATTGATGAAGGGGAAAAAAACGATTTAATCAATTTTAGAATAAGGCTGTAACGTAACAAAATGTGGAAAAAGTCAAGGGGTCTGAATACTTTCCGAATGCACTGTATCAATCGAACAGGGTTTATTAAAAATAGACACTTACAAACATATACAATAACATGTTTCAGTTTAACACAATACGCAAAAAAAGGAACGTTTTACATCTTCCTATGTCTGAGGGTGGTTTTAACCTTCCAGCCTTGGAATTGTATCATCTCGCTACCCAAGGCTTTTACTAGAGACATATAGTTAAATGCACTAAAGTGGAACAATGGGTACATATCGAAGATGCGCATGCTCATCCCCAGAATCTTTTACGTGTCTATTTTCAAAGATAAAGCTAAACATTAACAACTTCATAGTTAAGAACACGATAACAATATGGAAGAAAATGAAAAGTTTTTCTATAAGAACCAATATCACTTCCTAAAAATACAACCTTATGGAACAATCCTTGGATAGTTTTTTCAGATTTCACAAATAAATTGGGCCAAATGGAAAACTAAAAGGAATAGAAACAGGAAATGATTTGGTAACAGGAAATACATTTATTTCCATAACAGAATTAAGAAGTCTGCACTGACCAATAGTTTCAAGTACATGCAACTTAAAAGTTATTTTTATCACGAAATTTTGAATTGAAATTTTTTGGACATCAGAGCAACCTTGAGGGATTCTTATTTGAGTCAGAAAAGGATGTTAATGTGATAGGGAAGATATACAAAATCTTGCAGAGAGCCTATCCAACTGACAATCTCTTAGAAAATATTTATAAACTATTGAAACCAAGACTTTAAAAGAACTGATGTTGTCACAAGATGGAGGGAATGATGGAGCATAACTAACAAAATTACAGTTAACAAAATGTACGATTAATCCACTATACATTAATACAGTTGAAGTCGGATGTTTACATACACCTTAGCCAAATACATTTAAACTCAGTTTTTCACAATTCCTGACATTTAATCCTAGTAAAAATTCCCTGTCTTAGGTCAGTTAGGATCACCACTTTATTTTAAGAATGTGAAATGTCAGAATAATAGTAGAGAGAATGATTTATTTCAGCTTTTATTTCTTTCATCACATTCCCAGTGGGTCAGAAGTTTACATACACTCAATTAGTATTTGATACATTGTTTAACTTGGGTCAGGTTTGTAGGCCTCCTTGCTCGCACACGCTTTTTCAGTTCTGCCCACACATTTTCTATAGGATTGAGGTCAGGGCTTTGTGATGGCCAGTCCAATACCTTGACTTTGTTGTACTTAAGCCATTTTGCCACAACTTTGGAAGTATGCTTGGGGTCATTGTCCATTTGGAAGACCCATTTGCGACCAAGCTTTAACTTCCTGACTGATGTCTTGAGATGTTGCTTCAATATATCCACATAATTTTCCTTCCTCATGATGCCATCTATTTTGTGAAGTGCACCAGTCCCTCCTGCAGCAAAGCACCCCCACAGCATGATGCTGCCACACCCGTGCTTCACGGTTGGGATGGTGTTCTTCGGCTTGTAACCGTTCTCCTTTTTCCTCCAAACATAACAGTGGTCATTATGGCCAAACAGTTCTATTTTTGTTTCATCAGACCAGAAGACATTTCTCCAAAAAGTACGATCTTTGTCCCCATGTGCAGTTGCAAACCGTAGTCTGGCTTTTTTTATGGCAGTTTTGGAGCAGTGGCTTCTTCCTTGCTGAGCGGCCTTTCAGGTTATGTCGATATAGGACTGGTTTTACTGTGGATATAGATACTTTTGTACCTGTTTCCTCCAGCATTTTCACAAGGTCCTTTGCTGTTGTTCTGGGATTGATTTGCACTTTTCGCACCAAAGTACGTTAATCTCTAGGAGACAGAACACATCTCCTTCCTGAGCGGTATGACGGCTGCGTGGTCCCATGGTGTTTATACTTGCTTATTATTGTTTGTACAGATGAACGTGGTACCTTCAGGCATTTGGAAATTGCTCCCAAGGATGAACCAGACTTGTGGAGGTCTACAACTTTCTCCACCCTGTGAAGTTCATAAATTATTTCATCTGTAGCCTAATAAACTGTATGGTTTCCCTAGTCATAGTGGGAGGACCACACAACATATACTACATTACCAAAAGTATGTGGACACCTGCTCGTCGAACATCTCATTCCCAAATCATGGGCATTAATATGGAGTTGGTCCCCCCTTTCCTGCTATAACAGCCTCCACTCTTCTGGGAAGGCTTTCCACTAGATGTTGGAACATTGCTGTGGGGACTTGCTTCCATTCAGCCACGAGCATTAGTGAGGTCAGGCACTGATGTTGGTCGATTAGGCCTGGCTCGCAGTCGAAGGCATTTCTACCGCCCTTTCTCGCATAATTAATTTTCCGAACACAAAAAGATCCCGCCATTTCGAACGAAGGAATTATCCGTCGGCATTTATACCATTGTGCCAAAACTTCCTGTTTCCATCACAGCTGTCGTGATTTTTTTGATACGGTATGACTTTACTTGCATAAAAACTGTGAATGGAAACGCGGTTTATTTCTCTCTTTATTTCTCTCTCCATATCTCTCGCTATTCCTCTCTCTCTCTGTTCCTCTCTCTCTCCGTTTCTCTCTATTTCTCTCTCCGTTTCTCTCTATTTCACACAGAATGATTCATGTTGATTATTTTTTTGGGTGGAGCCAGGGGACAATCATCTTGTTGAATAGTGTCCGCTCTTCTCCTTTCATATCAGTCAGAACACTACTACAAGAAGGAATCCATAACAAAACCCCCCCTTACCTCCCTTGATGACAGCCCTGATGGTGAAATTCTCCTGACTTTGAGGCAAGACTTCAGTCCACTGGATTGACAAAGCCCTTGTGAAAACGGTGATCTGTATTTAAAAGGCAGAGACAGTGTACTGATGGAGATAGTTGAAACGTTGGAGTGGGAAGATGCACACACATTTTGAGACAGTGATGGGTTTTGACATCCTCCTGGTGTCACACTGAAATCCCTCCCCGGGAGGCCTGTTTCTGAAGGACGTTCCTGAATGTCAGATTGTGTCTGTCTGTGTGTGGTGGGAGGATTAATGGGGCAAATAACTTTAAAGCGACACACAATGATACCCAGAGAGAACTTCTCTCTCAGAATATGTGAATTCTCAGAAAGTATGAGAGCTGTAATTGTTGTTATCGCTGAGGCCTATCTATCACAGCTCTCTGTCCTCTGTTCTCTCAAACCTAACACAGCTCTCTGTCCTCTCTGTTCTCTCACTCTCAAACCTAGCACAGCTCTCTGTCCTCTGTTCTCTCAAACCTAACACAGCTCTCTGTCCTCTCTGTTCTCTCAAACCTAACACAGCTCTCTGTCCTCTCTGTTCTCTCAAACCTAACATAGCTCTCTGTCCTCTCTGTTCTCTCAAACCTAACATAGCTCTCTGTCCCCTGTCCTCTCAAACCTAACATAGCTCTCTGTCCTCTCTGTTCTCTCAAACCTAACATAGCTCTCTGTCCTCTCAAACCTAACACAGCTCTCTGTCCTCTCTGTTCTCTCAAACCTAACATAGCTCTCTGTCCTCTCAAACCTAACATAGCTCTCTGTCCTCTGTCCTCTCTGTCCTCTCAAACCTAACATAGCTCTCTGTCCTCTGTTCTCTCTGTTCTCTCAAATCTAACATAGCTCCCTGTCCTCTCTGTTCTCTCAAACCTAACATAGCTTCCTGTCCTCTCTGTCCTCTCAAACCTAACATAGCTCTCTGTCCTCTGTTCTCTCAAACCTAACATAGCTCTCTGTCCTCTGTCCTCTCAAACCTAACATAGCTCTCTGTCCTCTCTTTTCTCCCAAACCTAACATAGCTCTCTGTCCTCTGTCCTCTCAAACCTAACATAGCTCTCTGTCCTCTGTTCTCTCTGTTCTCTCAAACCTAACATAGCTCTCTGTCCTCTCTGTTCTCTCAAACCTAACATAGCTCTCTGTCCTCTATGTTCTCTCAAACCTAACATAGCTCTCTGTCCTCTGTTCTCTCAAAGCTAACAAAGCTCTCTGTCCTCTCTGTTCTCTCAAACCTAACATAGCTCTCTGTCCTCTATCCTCTCAAACCTAACATAGCTCTCTGTCCTCTGTTCTCTCAAACCAAACATAGCTCTCTGTCCTCTCTGTTCTCTCAAACCTAACACAGCTCTCTGTCCTCTGTTTTCTCACTCTCAAACCTAACACAGCTCTCTGTCCTCTCTGTTCTCTCAAACCTAACACAGCTCTCTGTCCTCTGTTCTCTCAAACCTAACATAGCTCTCTGTCCTCTGTCCTCTCAAACCTAACACAGCTCTCTGTCCTGTCTGTCCTCTCAAACCTAACACAGCTCTCTGTCCTGTCTGTTCTCTCAAACCTAACACAGCTCTCTGTCCTCTCTGTCCTCTCAAACCTAACATAGCTCTCTGTTCTCTGTCCTCTCAAACCTAACACAGCTCTCTGTCCTGTCTGTCCTCTCAAACCTAACACAGCTCTCTGTCCTGTCTGTTCTCTCAAACCTAACATAGCTCTCTGTCCTCTCTGTTCTCTCAAACCTAACATAGCTCTTTGTCCTCTGTTCTCTCAAACATAACATAGCTCTCTGTCCTCTCTGTTCTCTCAAACCTAACACAGCTCTCTGTCCTCTCTGTTCTCTCAAACCTAACACAGCTCTCTGTTTTGAAGTGTGTTTCAGGTAGATGTTTTGAAGTGTGTTTCAGGTAGAAGTCTTGAAGTGTGTTTCAGGTAGAAGTCTCGAAGTGTGTTTCAGGTAGAAGTCTCAAAGTGTGTTTCAGGTAGAAGTCTCGAAGTGTGTTTCAGGTAGAAGTCTCGAAGTGTATTTCAGGTAGAAGTCTCGAAGTGTATTTCAGGTAGAAGTCTCGAAGTGTGTTTCAGGTAGAAGTCTCGAAGTGTGTTTCAGGTAAAAGTCTTGAAGTGTGTTTCAGGTAGAAGTCTCGAAGTGTGTTTCAGGTAGATGTCTCGAAGTGTGTTTCAGGTAGAAGTCTCGAAGTGTGTTTCAGGTAGAAGTCTCGAAGTGTATTTCAGGTAGAAGTCTCGATGTCACACCCTGGCTCTGGGGACTCTATATGTTGAGCCAGGGTGTGTATATTCTATGTTTTGTATTTCTGTGTTGGCCAGAGTGGTTCCCAATCAGAGGCAACGAGTGTCAGCTGTTGCTGGTTGTCTCTGATTGGGAGCCATATTTATAGAGGCTGTTTTCCCACAATAGTTGGGGGATCTTGTTCCAGTTGGTTTGTTCCTTTTGGTCTGTACCGTAGGACTGCACGTATCGTTTGTTGTTTTTGTTCGAGTGTTTACTCTCTTTAAATAAAGTATGTGTGCTTTCAACGCTGCGCCTTGGTCTACTCCGTCTAACGATCGTGACAGAAGATCCCACCATACCAGGACCAAGCAGCGTGTCCAGGAGCAGGCGGCCTGGACATGGGAGGAAGCGCCCGGAAAGGAGCTGGAAAGGTTGGCATGGCCCAGGTGGGCAAATCGTGGTCCTGGGAGGACATGCTCGGGGCAACGGGGCCATGGGCTAAGATTAAGGCCCTGGCGAGAGAGGAGCAATGGCGTCAGCAGTGTCGTCGTCGGACGGACAGAGGCAACCCCAGAACATTTTTAGGGGGGCACATGGCATGGCGACTGGGCAGCAGGAGGCTGCCACAGGCGAAATGGGAGACGAGGGAGAGAAGGCCACCGGGTTACGGGAGCCATTGGTGAGAGGAGGAAGGAAGTTGTAGAGGCACGGCGAGAGGTACTGAGGTGTATTGCCAGTCCGGTCGGCCCGTTCCTGAATCCCCGTTTAAGGCGCAGTGTGTGTTCCCAGTACGGTCCGGCCTGTTCCTGTTCCTCGCACCAAGCCTACGGTGTGCGTCGCCAGCCCGGCCCGGCCTGTTCCTGCTCCTCACACCAAGCCTAGGGTGTGCGTCGCCAGCCCGGCCCGGCCTGTTCCTGCTCCATGCACCAAGCCTACGGTGCGCGTCGCCAGCCCGGCCCGGCCTGTTCCTGCTCCACGCACCAAGCCTACGGTGCGCGTCGCCAGCCCGGCCCGGCCTGTTCCTGCCACTCGCACCAAGCCTACGGTGCGCGTCGTCAGCCCGGCCCGGCCTGTTCCTGCCACTCGCACCAAGCCAGGGGTGCGAGTCGTCAGCCCGGTAAGGCCCGTTCCTGCTCCACGCACCAAGCCTACGGTGCGCGTCGCCAGCCCGGCCCGGCCTGTTCCTGCTCCTCGCACCAAGCCTACGGTGCGCGTCGCCAATCCCGGCCCGGCCTGTTCCTGCTCCTCGCACCAAGCCTCGGTGTGCGTTGCCAGCCCGGCCCGGCCTGTTCCTGCTCCACGCACCAAGCCTACGGTGTGCGTCGCCAGCCCGGCCCGGCCTGTTCCTGCTCCTCGCACCAAGCCTCACGGTGCGCGTCGTCAGCCCGGCCCGGCCTGTTCCTGCCACTCGCACCAAGCCAGGGGGTGCGAGTCGTCAGCCCGGTAAGGCCCGTTCCTGCTCCACGCACCAAGCCAGGGGTGCGAGTCGTCAGCCCGGTCCGGCCCGTTCCTGCTCACGCACCAAGCCAGGGGTGCGAGTCGTCAGCCCGGTAAGGCCCGTTCCTGCTCCACGCACCAAGCCAGGGTGCGAGTCGTCAGCCGGTCCGGCCCGTTCCTGCTCCACGCCCAAGCCAGGGGTGCGAGTCGTCAGCCCGTCCGCCCGTTCCCTGCTCCACGCACCAAGCCAGGGGTGCGAGTGCGTCAGCCCGGTCCGGCCCGTTCCTGCTCCACGCACCGCCAGGGGTGCGTATCGTCAGTCTGGTACGGCCCGTTGCTGCTCCACGCCAAGCCAGGTGCGCACGTCAGCCCGGTCGGCCCGTTCCTGTTCCACGCACCAGCCAGGGGTGCGCGCATCGTCAGACCGGTCCGCCCGTTCCTGCTCCACGCACCAGCCAGGGGTGCGCATCGTCAGCCCGGTACGGCCCGGTTCCGACTCCACGCACCAAGCCAGGTGTGTCGTCAGCCGGTCCGGCCCGTAGCTGCTCCACGCACCAAGCCATGGGTGCGCATCGTCAGCCGGTCGGCCCGTCCCTGCTCCACGCAC
>NC_059197.1:33695619-33703119 GCF_020615455.1 Coregonus clupeaformis
ACAACATGGACAAACATAAGCCACCTATGGACATGCATTTTCACAGACCCTGTAACCAAATACAGGTATTGGGTTTGTGTGAATGGTTCTCTGCTTTTTTTTCAGGTAAATTAATTAACACGTCCATTGTTGAACACCTCCCTAATTTGAAATGGGTATCACAATCCTCTTGTCCTCTAATTGTCTGGTACAGTAAATGTATTTACAGCCGTACAGTAGGATAACTGGCTGTTTATCATTATATATGTAGTTACAGTAGGATAACTGGCTGTTTATCAGTATATATGTAGTTACAGTAGGATAACTGGCTGTTTATCAGTGTAGATTTAGTTACAGTAGGATAACTGGCTGTTTATCATTATATATGTAGTTACAGTAGGATAACTGGCTGTTTATCATTATATATGTAGTTACAGTAGGATAACTGGCTGTTTATCAGTGTAGATTGTGATGTCACGAGAGGCTGTGTCCTGGAGGGACGTTACATCCCCCTGAGGTGGCTGCAACCCAGACAGCTAGGGCTCCATCTGCTGGTATGGTCGGGAACTCCAACCCTCTATGGCCACTCTTCCCCACGCAGCTGAAACCAATCAGGAGCTGATGAGCTGAAGGTTTGGGAAGGGAAGAGACACAGTCTCCAGGCTGGGCTCTCTGGAGGACAAGAGTGCTGCACGTCCACTTCCATGAGGAATATAAGGATTTGGAGATACTTACCTTTGGGAAATACTCACCTTTGGATATATGCACCTGTGGAAATACGTGTGGGACATTTGGAAGGACGTTTTTGCTGGGTTGGCCACTAGCTGCAACGTGGAAGACAGTAAGACTGGGGAAAAGTTATTTGAGCGAGGAGAGTTATGATGTTGGATGTGGAAGAGACATCCCTGAACTGTTAACCCTTAAGAGCCACCAGAGAACAGTATTGTGTTATACTTTCGTTAGTTTCCCAAGACCTTTAATAAAATCCTTGTTTTGGTTGAACCTGGTCTCCTTGCACTACTTGAGCAATCCCGCTGAAAGCTGTGTAGCCTCTCGTGACATCACAGATGGTGGAGAATACGGGCACGCTCAAGCGTTAATAGTGCATGTCAGAGGAGGATACCGAAGGTTTGATCACCCAGTTTTCCAAGTTGGCCGTAGGCTCCCCGCCGACTGAAATGGAGGACATATTGAAAGCCCTTGTTGCTGGCCAGCAAGCCCAGATGCAAGCAAACGTGGCTCTCTTGGAGGAGCAAAAGAAAGCCAACCTTCTGAAGGCAGAGGAATTGCAGTTGCAGAGACAGAGGGTGGTCCAAAATACCCGCCCAATAAAGGCAAGTGACTTTATATCTAAGATGGGAGCTACCGATGACATTGAGGCATACCTGCATGCATTTGAGGCCACGGCCACTAGGGAAGCCTGGCCCAAGCAACAGTGGGTTGGTCTGTTAGCCCCCTTTCTAACCGGGGAAGCGCTGAATGCTGTCGGGACCTGGGCCCCTGACCAGGTTACTGACTATGATGCCCTGAAGTCTGAGATCCTCAGCAGATATGGACTCACAAAGTTTGGTAGGGCCCAGCGCTTTCACAGTTGGACCTTCCAACCAGACCAACCTCCTCGGGCGCAGATGCATGAACTTGTCCGAATCGCAAGGAAATGGCTGGATCCGCAGAAGAATACAGCAGCGGCGGTGGTGGAGGCCGTTGTGGTGGATCGTTACCTACGCGCCCTGCCTTATGAGGCAAAACGGTTCATCAGTCAACAGGCCTTGACCACGGCTGATCTGACCGTGGAAGCTGTGGAAAAGTACCAGGCCACAGCGGAGATGCTGAATGCTTCCCGAAAAAGACCCCAGGAGGGCGGCCCCACCACAAATGGGAAGAACCCGTCCAAAGGACCCCAAGGTCTCGAACCCAGCCACGTCAGGACTTATCCCGGCTCCAGGGGAGCCAGAAACCAGGCGGGTCCAAGAAGAGTACACCAGGAGGGGGAAACTCGACAGTGTTACCGGTGTGGGGAGATGGGACATATCTCCTGGCAGTGTGGGAAACCAGCCGATGAACCTATGCCCACTGCGGAGTCCTCCAGCTCAGCACCCACACACCGTGTTGCCTCGCTCTTGGGAGTCGTAGATGGCGGCCCAGATCGACCCCCCACCTGCCCGGTAACTGTGAATCACCATGATGTGGAGGCCTTACTGGATTCTGGTAGCCGGGCCACCCTGGTGCGTAGGGATTTGGTGGGCCCAACGTGTCTGACCCCGGGAAAGTCCTCCCAGTTTCCTGTGTCCATGGGGACACCAGAGAATACCCCATTACTGAACTTACAATGACCAGCACACGGGGAACCATACACACGACGGCGTGGGGTGGTTGATTCCCTCCCCGTCCCTGTCCTAATTGGACGAGACTGCCCAGCCTTTTACCCACTCTGGAGAGAGTCTCAGGAGAGGATAACCCGAGTACCTCGGAAACGGAGAGGCAAGACTCATCCTCGGGGAAGGCTCCGGTGCAATCCTCCGAGTTACTCACTCCCGCCCGGGCTCTGATAGGGATGGCAGGTGCCCAGACCGACACCGAGACTGGTCCGGATACGGGAGAAGAGAACGCAGCCCAGGAAAGTGCTCCGTTCTCCAGTGAAGAAGACGTCCCAGGCACCCAAGAGCTTCCCCCTCTCACAGGCCAGTATGGTACGGCTCAATTACAAGATCCTACTCTTGCAAATGCCTTAAGAAATGTGCAGGTATTAGAAGGTGTAGTGTTAGGTGATAAGACAACCCCTACTTACCCCCATTTCGCAGTAAACCGGGGGGTTAGTATATCAGATAGTCAAGAAAAATGAGGAAGTGCATGAACAGCTCCTCGTGCCACAGCCCTATCGGGCCACAGTACTCAACCTAGCCCACACACACCCGCTAGGGGGCCCACTTGGGGGTAGAGAAGACTAAGGAAAGAATCATGCAACGTTTCTTTTGGCCAGGAGTACACAAAGAGATAGAGAACTACTGCCGTAGTTGCCCTGAGTGTCAGCAGGTTGCGCCAAAGCCCACATATAGAAACCCGCTCATTCCCTTGCCCATTATCGAAACTCCTTTTGAGAGGATTGGATTAGACATAGTCGGGCCCTTACCGAAAAGTGCCAGGGGACATCAATACATTCTGGTCATTCTGGACTATGCGTCCCGGTACCCGGAGGCCATTCCGCTGAGGAAGGCTACATCCAGACAAATCGCCAAGGAGCTGTTCCGTCTCTCAACTAGTCTGGGAATCCCAAAAGAGATATTGACGGACCAAGGGACTCCATTCATGTCCAGGGTGATGAAAGAACTCTGTGCTTTACTGAAAATCAAACAGCTGAGAACCTCGGTCTACCACCCCCAGACAGATGGCCTAGTCGAACGTTTTAACAAAACACTAAAATCCATGCTGCGGAAAGCGGTAGGGGGAAGATGGGGCGCAACTGGGATCAGCTGTTACCATACATATTATTTGCGGTGAGAGAGGTACCTCAGTCTTCTACTGGTTTTTCACCCTTTGAGCTCTTGCTTTCCTACAGACCCAGAGGACTGCTCGACATCGCCAAGGAGGCCTGGGAGGAGCAGCCATGCCAACAGCGGACACTGATCGACCATGTAGGGGCTATGAGGGAGAGAATGAAGGCCATCTATCCCATGATGCGGGAACACATGGAGGCCAGTCAGCGGCAACAGCAAGCCTCCTACAACAGATCTGCTCAGCCCAGGGGAGTTTAAGCCGGGGGACAGAGTGCTGGTCCTGGTGCCAACCGTTGAGTGCAAATTCCTGGCAACCTGGCAAGGACCATATGAGGTCATTGAACGCATGGGGAGAAGTAAACTACAAGGTGAGGCAACCAGATAAAAGGAAAACTGAGCAGATTTATCATGTTAACCTTTTAAAGAAGTGGCACGCCAGAGAGGCGCTGTTCAGCTCTCTACCCCCCACAGAGACCCAGGAACCGGCGCGAGAAGAGGTTCAGCTGGGTCCAAATCTGTCCCCACATCAACGACAGATGGCCCTGGAACTCGTGGAGCAGAACCAGGATGTCTTCTCCTCCCTTCCCGGTCACACAGAGGTGGTCCAACATGAGATCCGCACCATGCTCTGGCCGAACGGTAAACCAGCGCCCGTACCGCGTGCCAGAGGCTCGTAAAGTGGTTATACAGAAGGAGGTAAGGAAGATGCGGGAGTTGGGGGTAATCGAAGAGTCCCACAGTGCCTGGGCAAGTCCCATCGTACTAGTTCCCAAGCCAGACGGTTCAGTACGATTTTGTAATGACTATCGAAAGTTGAATGAAGTGTCTGAATTTGATGCATACCCAATGCCTCGTGTCGATGATTTAATAGACTCCTTGGGGCATGCTCGTTTCCTAACCACTCTTGATCTCACAAAGGCTACTGGCAGGTGCCCCTTGACCCCGGCGTCTAAGGAGAAGACAGCCTTTGCCACCCCGGAGGGGCTCTACCAGTATACCCGACTTCCGTTTGGTCTCCACGGGGCACCTGCCACGTTCCAACGCCTGATGGATCGAGTCCTTGCGCCCCCACAAGAGTGCACGCAGCGGCTTATTTGGATGATGTGGTTATACAAAGTCAGGATTGGGCCAGCCACCTACCCCGGGTACAAGCGGTGCTGGATTCGCTCAGGGAAGCAGGGCTCACGGCAAACCCAAGAAGTGCAAGGTGGCCTTCAGTGAGACAAACTACCTGGGGTACACCATTGGGCGGGGTTGGTCAAACCACAGGAAGCCAAACTGCGGGCCATACAGGACTGGCCGCAGCCCATCAACAAGAAGCAAGTAAGGTCATTTTTGGGCCTCGCTGGCTACTATAGACGCTTTATTGCAGATTTTGCTACCATAGCTGCACCGTTGGACGGAGCTGACGACCAAACGCCACTCACGAATGGTGAAGTGGAACCCTGCGGCGGAGGCGGCTTTCCTCAACCTGGAAGCGAGCACTCTGCTCCAGTCCGATCCTGGTGGCACCAGACTTCAAGAAGGAATTCATTGTCCAAGCGGATGCTTCGGAGGTGGGTCTGGGTGCTGTCCTCACCCCAGGCACATGACGGGGAAGAACATCCCATTCTCTACCTAAGCAGAAAGTTACTTCCAAGAGAGAAGAACTATTCAACGGTGGAGAAAGAATGTCTGGCTGTAGTCTGGGCCCTGGAGTCCCTTCGGTTCTATCTCCTGGGCCGACGTTTCATGGTGGTATCTGATCACGCCCCTCTGCAGTGGATGGCCAAGAACAAGGAATCAAACAGTAGAGTAACCAGATGGTTTTTGAGCTTGCAACCGTTTAACTTTTTCTGTTGTCCACAGGGCTGGCAAGCACCACGGAAATGCGGACGCCCTCTCCCGGCGTGATGCCTTCTTCGCTGCCTTTACCCCGACGAGGACGTCGGTCCCGAGGAGGGGGATGTGTGATGTCACGAGAGGCTGTGTCCTGGAGGACGTTACATCCCCTGAGGTGGCTGCAAACCCAGACAGCTAGGGCTCCATCTGCTGGTATGGTCGGGAACTCCAACCCTCTATGGCCACTCTTCCCACGCAGCTGAAACCAATCAGGAGCTGATGAGCTGAAGGTTTGGGAAGGGAAGAGACACAGTCTCCAGGCTGGGCTCTCTGGAGGACAAGAGTGCTGCACGTCCACTTCCATGAGGAATATAAGGATTTGGAGATACTTACCTTTGGGAAATACTCACCTTTGGATATATGCACCTGTGGAAATACGTGTGGGACATTTGGAAGGACGTTTTGCTGGGTTGGCCACTAGCTGCAACGTGGAAGACAGTAAGACTGGGGAAAAGTTATTTGAGCGAGGGAGAGTTATGATTTTGGATGTGGAAGAGACATCCCTGAACTGTTAACCCTTAAGAGCCACCAGAGAACAGTATTGTGTTATACTTTCGTTAGTTTCCCAAGACCTTTAATAAAATCCTTGTTTTGGTTGAACCTGGTCTCCTTGCACTACTTGAGCAATCCCGCTGAAAGCTGTGTAGCCTCTCGTGACATCACAAGATGTAGTTACAGTAGGATAACTGGCTGTTTATCAGTGTAGATGTAGTTACAGTAGGATAACTGGCTGTTTATCAGTATAGATGTAGTTACAGTAGGATAACTGGCTGTTTATCATTATATATGTAGTTACATTAGGATAACTGGCTGTTTATCAGTGTAGATGTAGTTACAGTAGGATAACTGGCTGTTTATCAGTATATATGTAGTTACATTAGGATAACTGGCTGTTTATCATTATAGATGTAGTTACAGTAGGATAACTGGCTGTTTATCAGTATATATGTAGTTACATTAGGATAACTGGCTGTTTATCATTATAGATGTAGTTACAGTAGGATAACTGGCTGTTTATCAGTATAGATGTAGTTACAGTAGGATAACTGGCTGTTTATCAGTATAGATGTAGTTACAGTAGGATAACTGGCTGTTTATCAGTATAGATGTAGTTACAGTAGGATAACTGGCTGTTTATCAGTGTAGATGTAGTTACAGTAGGATAACTGGCTGTTTATCAGTATAGATGTAGTTACAGTAGGATAACTGGCTGTTTATCAGTATAGATGTAGTTACAGTAGGATAACTGGCTGTTTATCAGTATAGATGTAGTTACAGTAGGATAACTGGTTGTTTATCAGTATAGATGTAGTTACAGTAGGATAACTGGCTGTTTATCAGTATAGATGTAGTTACAGTAGGATAACTGGCTGTTTATCAGTGTAGATGTAGTTACAGTAGGATAACTGGCTGTTTATCAGTGTAGATGTAGTTACAGTAGGATTACTGGCTGTTTATCATTATAGATGTAGTTACAGTAGGATAACTGGCTGTTTATCAGTGTAGATGTAGGATAACTGGTTGTTTATCAGTATAGATGTAGTTACAGTAGGATAACTGGCTGTTTATCAGTATAGATGTAGTTATAGTAGGATAACTGGTTGTTTATCAGTATAGATGTAGTTACAGTAGGATAACTGGCTCTTTATCAGTATAGATGTAGTTACAGTAGGATAACTGGCTGTTTATCAGTATAGATGTAGTTACAGTAGGACAACTGGCTGTTTATCTGTGTAGATGTAGTTACAGTGGGATAACTGGCTGTTTATCTGTGTAGATGTAGTTACAGTAGGATAACTGGCTGTTTATCAATGTAGATTTAGTTACAGTAGGATAACTGGCTGTTTATCAGTGTAGATTTAGTTACAGTAGGATAACTGGCTGTTTATCAGTGTAGATGTAGTTACAGTAGGATAACTGGCTGTTTATCAGTATAGATGTAGTTACAGTAGGATAACTGGCTGTTTATCAGTGTAGATGTAGTTACAGTAAGATAACTGGCTGTTTATCAGTGTAGATTTAGTTACAGTAGGATAACTGGCTGTTTATCAGTATAGATGTAGTTACAGTAGGATAACTGGCTGTTTATCAATATAGATGTAGTTACAGTAGGATAACTGGCTGTTTATCAGTATAGATGTAGTTA
>NC_059197.1:33708119-33738119 GCF_020615455.1 Coregonus clupeaformis
CTGACTGTTCAGAGTGTCAGTAGATTTAAATGTCTCAATTGTATACTCCTTGCATCCTCTCTCATCGCCTCCTTCTTAAAACCCATTGGAGGAGAAGGGCAGAGGGGAGGGAACCTCTGGCTTTCTCATCCAATGGGTTTTGAGAAGGAGGCAAGGAGAGAGGACGCGAGGAGTATGCAACTGAGATTTTCCCTGTGTCTTGAATGTTCTCTCTCGCTCCGTCTCTGTGTCCTGTAGGAATGATAGCCCTCACCAGGACTCTGGTGCTGTACCCTCAGGTCATGGCTGATCACCCTTTCTTCTTCCTCATCAGAAACCGCAGGACAGGTGTGTGTGTTACATTGTCGGTCGGTCAGTCAGTCTCCGTCTGCTTATATACAGTACCAGTCAAAAGTTTGGACACACCTACTCATTCAAGTGTTTTTGTTTATTTTTAGTATTTTCTACATTGTAGAATAATAGTGAAGACATCAAAACTATGAAATAACATGGAATCATGTAGTAACCAAAAAAGTGTTAAACAAATCAGAATATATTTTATATTTGAGATTCTTCAAAGTAGCCACCCTTTGCCTTGGCAATTCTCTCTACCAGCTTCATGAGGAATGCTTTTCCAACAGTCTTGAAGGAGTTCCCACATATGCTGAACACTTGTTGGATGCTTTTCCTTCACTCTGCGGTCCAACTCATCCCAAACCATCTCAATTGGGTTGAGGTCGGGTGATTGTGGAGGCCAGGTCATCTGATGCAGCACTCCATCACCCTCCTTGGTCAAATAGCCCTTACACAGCCTGGAGGTGTGTTTTGGGTCATTGTCCTGTTGAAAAACAAATGACAGTCCCACAAAGTGCAAACCAGATGGGATGGCATATCGCTGCAGAATGCTGTGGTAGCCATGCTGGTTAAGTGTGCCTTGAATTCTAATTAAATCACTGACAGTGTCACCAGCAAAGCACTATCACACCTCCTCCTCCATGCTTCACGGTGCATGCGGAGATCATCCGTTCACCTACTATGCGTCTCACAAAGACACGGCGGTTGGAAACGCATGTACATATTACCTCAATTACCTGGACTAACCGGTGCCCCCCTGTATACAGCGTCACTACTGTTATTTTACTGCTGCTCTTTAATTTTTAAATTTTTTACTTAACACTTATTTTTCTTTAAACTATATCATTGGTTAAGGGCTTGTAAGTAAACATTTCACTGTAAGGTCTATACCGGTTGTATTAGGCGCATTTGACAAATAAAAATTGATTTGATTTGACAGTTTCTTTCTCTCCTCTTGCCACTCCCTCCAGGTTCCATCCTTTTCATGGGCAGGGTCATGACACCAGATGTCATCGAGCCTACCGACTTCGACAACGACTCCATGTAACTATGAAGACGGCCAATGGGATTCCAGTGTGCTGCTATCCTGCTATGAGATCATATGCTCAAAACCAATCAAATCCAGGCAAAACGACGCCATAAATGCAACCTTTCCACTCCCCATCGTTGGCTGTGTTTTTATACTCTTATCGAGAATATATATGATTCCTATTCTATATTCTATATATTGATATATACATATAATGTGACTGTGTTTTGATACTGTATGCTTTAACCACTTGGTAAGAGAGAGGGAGAGAGCTGTAAATACACTACATGACCAAAAGTATGTGGACACCTGCTCGTCGAACATCTCATTCCAAAATCATGGGCATTAATATGGAGTTGGTCCACCCTTTGCTGCTATAACAGCCTCCACTCTTCTGGGAAGGCTTTCCACTAGATGTTGGAACATTGCTGCGGGGACTTGCTTCCATTCAGCCACAAGAGCATTAGTGAGGTCGGGCCTTCCCCAAACTGTTGCCACAAAGTTGGAAGCACAGAATTGTCTAGAATGTCATTGCATGCTGTAGCGTTAAGATTTCCCTTCACTGGAACTAAGGGGCCTTGCCCGAACAATGAAAAAAGCCCCAGACCATTATTCCTCCTCCACCAAACTTTACAGTTGCCACTATGCATTGGGGCAGGTAGCGTTCTCCTGGCATCCGCCAAACCCAGATTTGACCGTCGGACTGCCAGATGGTGAAGCGTGATTCATCGGTCCAGAGAACACGTTCCCACTGCTCCAGAGTCCAATAGCGGTGAGCTTTACACCACTCCAGCCGACGCTTGGCATTGCGCATGGTGATCTTAGGCTTGTGTGCGGCTGCTCAGCCATGGAAACCCATTTCATGAAGCTCCTGACGAACAGTTCTTGTGCTGACGTTGCTTCCAGAGGCAGTTTGGAACTCTGTAGTGGGTGTTGCAACCGAGGACAGACTATTTTTACACGCTACGCGCTTCAGCACTCTGAGCTCTTCAGTAAGGCCATTCTACTGCCAATGTTTGTCTATGGAGATTGCATGGCTATGTGCTCGATTTTATACACCTGTCAGCAACGGGTATGGCTGAAATAGCCGAATTCACTAATTTGAAGGGGTGTCCACATACTTTTGTATAAATAAAGAGAAGTAATGTTTTCTATCATGTATTGGATCAGTAGAAAGAAAATATATATCCATGCCCTTTAATTTCACTAGCCTCACACACACAAATGCATACACACATGCTCTGTTGTTTAAGGTGTGTGTCTCCAAAATCACCATCATTATATTCCTGTACATGTACTATTGTGTTAGATACCAGACAAGATATTTATTTTAACAAAAAAAAAAGTGTGCAGACAATTTATGTATTTAATCACACAGAATCTTAGTAATTTTATTTTAGTTCCTCTGGTTTTTTTTTTAAACGCTAGAAGTACTTGATGAACTAATATGCCTTCTGAGTTGTTGATTGAGTGGAGGCTTTTGCAGACAGGTGAACAGGTTGCTATTGAGAAGAGGCGTGCATTTGGAGACTGCGTTTGGATGTACAGGGAGAAATTATAACACCAGCTGTATTCACTCTTTTACTGAAATAAATATGAATGTGTTCCAGTTACAATTGTCTGTCTTTTTTATATAATTGCATTGAATTGTATTTGGTAACACTACTTTACATTAAGTTCCTCTTAGACCTGTGTAGTCGCTTTATAATTACTCTATTTACAACATTGTACTGTATTAGTAATAGTAATTACATCATTTCTAATGGTGACCCTCTGAGGTAAAAGGCCATATAACAGTAGTGTCACGTTAAGACTGGAAATGACCTAGACAAGCCCTCTGGATGCATCACTATCCTCGTTGAAATAGCATAACAGCAAGAACATAGTAGAGTCCTAGACCAAATCTGATCAATATTATTTTTTGGGGCAAGGATAGGGCCATCATTTGGCATGGAGAGAGAGAGAGAGAGAGAGAGATCTTATCACAGAAGTAGTCAAGGGCACGCTAGAGGACAGACAAGACTAGGGAATGAGGCTGCATCTCAAAGGCTTCCTCTCCTCATCTCCTCCCCCTCATTGCAGATGATGGAAAGGAAGCTGTAGGCATTATCATATCATTACAGAACAATCCTGGACAACCCGAAGCCTCAGCAAGCCAGGAGGGGAAGGGGAGGAGCGAAGGGGGTCCAGAGAAACTGCGTTACGCCAGTGTGTAGGCAGTATAATCATATCATTACAGAACAATCCTGGACAACCCGAAGCCTCAGCAAGCCAGGAGGGGAAGGGAGGAGCGAAGGGGATCCAGAGAAACTGCGTTACGCCAGTGTGTAGGCAGTATAATCATATCATTACAGAAGCCACTTTACACTATTTACATGCACTATTGAGAGGTCAATGTCAGAGATGGACTTGCCACGGTGGGTTCAGTCACAGGGTATCAGTGAGTGGGATATGGAGCAACTTTCTTCTCAAAGATCTATTCATTTGGTATTCAGGTCCAAGAGTGTGCACCGTCACACCGCGCAGCGCGTCCCGTCCCAGAACGTGATTGATCAGCGCGCGCATGACCCCACATTTAATTGAATCGAAGGTTGTTGGAGACCTTGCACCAGAATAAAAGCAGAAAATCCTTCATTCGCTTCAAGCACAGACTGATTTCCTCAAATTCAATTGTGTTTATGGGAATGTAGCATTAATCTATCTCTTTCTCTTATTTCATGTATTTTTTCTCAAAAAAAAAAAAATCTAATTTCTGTTATTTAAAGGATGCCATAAAACGAAACAAGCATGATCACTTTTGTGTTTAATTAAAAGCAATCAATAATATTCTAGTTTATTTCTTAAAGGAATGCTACTCAATCAAAATAGGTGATAATCCTTAGGTCTAGACTACTTGTCACTACAAACAGGCAAGACATTCTGGAATTGTTTTAAGATGTTCAAACTATGGATGATTTAGCTATTTGATTTAGCATTTTTGGAACCCTTTAGATATAAAAAAAATGTATTTGAAAATGATTTGATAAAATATTGAATTTGGCCTTTACTACAATAGCTTATAGAAATGAGGAACAAGGCGTTAAAGTGTCAGTCTTATATCTACACATAGGCCCTATTTAACCCCTTTTTTTCGGGAGAGCTGATAACCCCTGCTGATTTTGTACGTTTGCCCACTGACGAAGATATGATCAGTCTATAATTTTAATGGTAGGTTTATTTGAACAGTGAGAGACAGAATAACAACAACAAAAATCCAGAAAAACGCATGTAAAAAATGTTATAAATTGATTTGCATTTTAATGAGGGAAATAAGCAGGTAACTTCGATTGTAAACTACAGCGCGCACGCCTGTTCGCAAAACTATGTTGAGATATGGGATCAGAGCATGACAATGTTCTATTTCACACCAAGGCTTGGTGGTTATCGAGGTGGAGTGTTGGAAAGATTTTTCTAATTGAGAGAAGAACTGTCGAATTGAGAGAAGAACTGTCGAATTGAGAGAAGAACTGTCATTCACAGTGGATGTGGTGGTGAGATAAGATACATTATGTCAGACTCATTTGCAATTGACTGCCATAGCCCTACATTACAAGTAAATGATGGTGAGTTGATAATATAATCAGAAATACAGTTAGAATGTTTTGCAATTGACTGCCATAGCCCTACATTACAAGTAAATGATGGTGAGTTGATAAAATAATCAGAAATACAGTTAGAATGTTTTGCAATTGACTGCCATATCCCCAATTAAAAAAGTAAACATTGGCTGTTAATTACATACTTTTTTCACATGGTTGGGGTCTATATCTACACATAGGCCCTATTTAACCCCTTTTTTTCGGGTAGGCACAAAACTACCTCCATACTTCCATTCATTTTTTTTAAAACCAGGTGCGGATTACCTTCAGAAGAGTCGCCTGACACTTGCGCACACCGACACAGGTCTCTGAGTCTGTATGCTTCCAGACACCGGAGTAGTCATGACCCCGGACTAACGGGGCATCTCGCCCCCATGGGAAACTACAGGGTTGTACGACTACGCTCTGTTCATTACGCGCTAAAGGCCAAGGAAATTTTGTATAACTTTGGGAGATGTCAGAAAGGTAGGTAAAAGGTCTAATTTAATAGCCTTATTTTGTCATTTCTTTCCGTTGAGCAGTGCTTGAAGTTGGAAAATAGTTTACAAATGTAGGCTTAACAAGCAAAATGCGTTGATTGGTTTTCATTTAGACTATGTATGAGTTTAAATTCTGCCGTTTTTCATTAGCCTAGGCTGCATAATTTTTTTTGTTGCCATATTATTATTACTAGTATACACGAAAATAGACGATATTAATTATAGAAACATTACTATCCAGGTTCCTTTTATGCGGCTTTTATAAACTAATGACACCTGGTCGGGTGTCCGCTGTTATGGCGACGGCTCCGGTGCGGGAGGCAGAGTTCACTTTAACCGAAACCGGACAGCAGCGGGTCAGGGTTTCAGCAAGGCGCATGCACTTGAGGAGTTCCATTTCAACCAGCCTCCTTGTGGTTGTGCGCAACAGAAACAGTAGAGCCGGAATTCTCTGAGGCTTCAGGCCTATGATAAACAGGCCTGAAGAGAAGAATATGTTAGGCCTACATTTATGATGATGTTCAAGGCTCTTTTCATTTGGCTTTGTATTATTTATTTTGGGTTTTTATTTTTGGCTCTGAAGCTGTTGCAATTAATATGCTCTCTCTCTCTCTCTCTCTCTCTCTCTCTCTCTCTCTCTCTCTCTCTCTCTCTCTCTCTCTCTCTCTCTCTCTCTCTCTATCTCTCTCTCATCCCACTCCTTCATACACTATATATATATAAAAGTATGTGGACAACCCTTCAAATTAGTGGAATCGTCTATTTCAGCCACACCCATTGCTGACAGATGTATAAAATCGAGCACACTGCCATGCAATCTCCATAGACAAACATTGGCAGTAGAATGGCCTTACTGAAGAGAGACGTTCAACGTGGCACCGTCATAGGATGCCACCTTTCCAACAAGTCAGTTCGTCAAATTTCTGCCTTGCTAGAGCTGCCCCGGTCAACTGTAAGTGCTGTTATTGTGAGTGGAAACGTCTAGGAGTAACAACGGCTCAGCCGCGAAGTGGTAGGCCACACAAGCTCACAGAACGAGACGGCTGAGTGATGAAGCACATAGCTCGTAAATATTGTCTGTCCTCGGTTGCAACACTCACTATCGAGTTCCAAACTGCCTCTGGAAGCAACGTCAGCACAAGAACTGTTCGTCGGGAGCTTCATGAAATGGGTTTCCATGGCTGAGCAGCCACACACAAGCCTAAGATCACCATGCGCAATGCCAAGCGTCGGCTGGAGTGGTGTAAAGCTCACCGCCATTGGACTCTGGAGCAGTGGAAATGTGTTCTCTGGAGCGATGAATCATGCTTCACCATCTGGCAGTCCTATGGTCAAATCTGGGTTTGGCGGATGCCAGGAGAACGCTACCTGCCCCAATGCATAGTGCCAACTGTAAAGTTTGGTGGAGGAGAAATAATGGTCTGGGGCTGTTTTTCATTGTTCGGGCTAGGCCCCTTAGTTCCAGTGAAGGGAAATCTTAACGCTACAGCATGCAATGACATTCTAGACGAATCCAACTTTGTGGCAACAGTTTGGGAAAGGCCATTTCCTGTTTCAGCATGACAATGCCCCCATGCACAAAGTGAGGTCCATACAGAAATGGTTTGTTCGAGATCGGTGTGGAAGAACTTGACTGGCCTGCACAGAGCCCTGACCTCAACCCCATCGAACACCTTTGGGATGAATTGGAATGCCGACTGCGAGCCAGGCCTAATTGCCCAACATCAGTCCCCGAGCTCACTAATGCTCTTGTGGCTGAATGGAAGCAAGTCCCTGCAGCAATGTTCCAACATCTAGTGGAAAGCCTTCCCAGAAGAGTGGAGGCTGTTATAGCAGCAAAGGGGGGACCAACTCCATATTAATGCCCATGATTTTGGAATGAGATGTTTGATGAGCAGGTGTCCACATACTTTTGGTCATGTAGTGTACATTTTTCACCCTCTAACTCCCTTGTTGTTGTCCCTCTCTCCCAGTTCCTCAGGTGTGAACACGAGCAGTGGCAGTTTTCCCAAATCCCACTCCTCCCAGTATTCTAACCTCAGCGTCACACACACACCCCTCTCCGTGGACCAGAGTCCAGATTCTGGAATCGTCACAACCTCTGTGAGTGCCACGCCTTATGCCACATTCTCACCCTCCAGTCCTCCCTTCTCGCTCTACCCACCTCTTACCCTCCCATCTCCTGACACCCCCTTCCACAGCTCCTCACCCCACAACCTGCCCCTCTCATCCTGCAACAGCATGACTGGTCCAAAAAGGTTATGTTCTGAAAACATCCTCATCCCCCTAGCCGTTCCATTTGAAACCTTGGTGCAGCCATCACTGTATTGCTCACACATTTCCAGTTCCTATCTGCCAACACAGGTGGGTTAGGGGTTGTTTAGTTTAGCTATAGATGAGTAACTTTGTGTGTGACATGTGAGCAGAGCTGGCTCTGATGTCAGCCCACTCAAGGTCAGTGCTGAGGGTGCCTGGGGTCACCAAGCATGGGTCTAGTCCCCCACGTGTCTAGGGTGGGGGAGTGGGTTGGGTTATAGCCGAGGTGATACCTGGTGGCCAACTACAAGAAACGTCTGACCTCTGTGATTGCCAACAAGGGTTTTGCCACCAAGTACTAAGTCATGTTTTGCAAAGGGGTCAAATACTCATTTCCCTTATTAAAATGGAAATCAATTTATAACATTTTTTACATGCGTTTTTCTGGATTTTGTTGTTATTCTGTCTCTCACTGTTCAAATAAACCTACCAGTAAAATTATAGACTGATCATTTCTTTGTCAGTGGGCAAACGTACAAAATCAGCAGGGGATCAAATACTTTTTTCCTCACTGTATACAGTACCAGTAAAAAGTTTGGACACACCTAGTCATTCAAGGGTTTTTCTTAATTTTTACTATTTTTTACATTGTAGAATAATAGTGAAGACATCAGAACTATGAAATAACACATATGGAATCATGTAATAACCAAAAGAAGTGTTAAACAAATCAAAAATATTCTTCAAATAGCCACCCTTTGCCTTGATGACAGCTTTGCACACTCTTGGCATTCTCTCAACCAGCATCATGAGATAGTCATCTGGAATGCATTTCAATTAACAGGTGCACCTTCTTAAAAGTTAATTTGTGGAATTTCTTTCCTTCTTAAAGTGTTTGAGCAAATCATTTGTGGTAGGGGTGGTATACAGAAGATAGGCCTATTTGGTAAAAGACCAAGTCCATATTATGGCAAGAACAGCTCAAATAAGCAAAGAGAAACAATAGTCAATCATTACTTTAAGACATGAAGGTCAGTCAATCTGGAAAATGTCAAGAACTTTGAAAGTTTCTTCAAGTGCAGTCGCAAAAACCATCAAGTGCTGTGATGAAACTGGCTCTCACGAGGAATGCCACAGGAATGGAAGGCCCAGAGTTACCTCTGCTGCAGAGGATAAGTTAATTTGAGGTACCAGCCTCAGAAATTGCAGGCCAAATAAATGCTTCACAGAGTTCAAGTATCAGACACATCTCAACATCAATTGTTCAGAGGAGACTGTGTAACTCAGGCCTTCATGGTTGAATTGCTGCAAAGAAACCACTACTAAAGACACCAATAAGAAGAAGAGTCTTGCTTGGGCCAAGAAACACGAGCAATGGACATTAGACTGGTGGAAATGTGTCCTTTGGTCTGGAGTTCAAATTTGAGATTTTTGGTTCCAACTGCCGTGTCTTTGTGAGACGCGGTGTGGGCATGTGTATTTCCCACCGTAAAGCATGGAGGAGGAGGTGTTATGGTGTGGGGATGCTTTGCTGGTGACACAGTCTGTGATCCCCGCATGTGTATTTCCCACCGTAAAGCATGGAGGAGGAGGTGTGCTGGTGTGGGGGTGCTTTGCTGGTGAAACTGTCTGATTTATTTATAATTCAAGGCACACTTAATCAGCATGGCTACCACAGCATTCTGCAGCGATACGCCATCCCGTCTGGTTTGGGTTTAGTGGGACTATCATTTGTTTTCAACAGGACAATGACCCAACACACCTCCAGGCTGTGTAAGGGCTATTTTACCAAGAAGGAGGGTGATGGAGTGCTGCATCAGATGACCTGGCCTCCACAATCCCCCGACCTCAACCCAATTGAGATGGTTTGAAGGAAAAGCAGCAAATGTGCTTAGCATAGGTGGGAACTCCTTCAAGACTGTTGGAAAAGCATTCCAGGTGAAGCTGGTTGAGAGAATGCCAAGAGTGTGCAAAGCTGTCATCAAGGCAAAGGGTGGCTATTTGAAGAATCTCAAATATAAAATATATTTTGATTCGTTTAAAACTTTTTTGGTTACTACATGATTCTATATGTGTTATTTCATAGTTTTGATGTCTTCACTATTATTCTACAATGTAGAAAATAGTACAAATAAAGAAAAACCCTTGAATGAGTAGGTGTTCCAAACTTTTGACTTGTACTATATATACAGCTCTGGAAAAAATTAAGAGACCACTGCAAAATTATCAACTGGTCAAAATAACAAAAAAGATGCAGTGTTGTCAGACCTCGAATAATGCAAAGAAAATAAGTTCATGCTCATTTTTAAACAACACAATACTAATGTTTTAACTTAGGAAGAGTTCAGAAATCAATATTTGGTGGAATAACCCTGATTTTCAATCACAGCTTTCATGCGTCTTGGCATGCTCTCCACCAGTCTTTCACATTGATGTTGGGTGACTTTATGCCACTCCTGGCGCAAAAATTCAAGCAGCTCGGCTTTGTGTGATGGCTTGTGACCATCCATCTTCCTCTTGATCACATTCCAGAAGTTTTCAATGGGGTTCAGGTCTGGAGATTGGGCTGGCCATGACAGGGTCTTGATCTGGTGGTCCTCCATCCACACCTTGATTGACCTGGCAGTGTGGCATGGCGCATTGTCCTGCTGGAAAAAACAATCCTCAGAGTTGGGGAACAATGTCAGAGAAAAAGGAAGCAAGTTTTCTTCCAGGACAACCTTGTACATGGCTTGATTCATGCGTCCTTCACAAAGACAAATTTGCCCAATTCCAGCCTTGCTGAAGCACCCCCAGATCATCACTGATCCTCCACCAAATTTCACAGTGGGTGCGAGACACTGTGGCTTATAGGCCTCTCCAGGTCTCTGTCTAACCATTAGACGACCAGGTGTTGGGCAAAGCTGAAAATTGGACTCATCAGAGAAGATGACCTTACTCCAGTCCTCTACGGTCCAATCCTTATGGTCTTTTGCAAACCTCAGCCTGGCTCTTCTTTGCTTCTCATTGATGAAGGGCTTTTTTCTAGCTTTGCACGACTTCAGGCCTGCCCCTAGGAGCCTGTTTAGAACCTCCCTCGCCGTGCACTTCACCCCAGCTGCCGTTTGCCATTCTTTTTGTAGGTCACTTGATGTCATTCTACAGTTGTTGAGTAACATTCGAATGAGTTGGCAGTCATCCCGGTCAGTAGGGAGTTGTTTTCGCCCTCTGCCGGTCTGTAGCTTTGTTGTCCCCAATGTCTGCTGCTTGAACTTGTTCTTATGAACCGCCTTCATTGAAGTTTTAAGGATGGAAGCAACCTGACGCTTGATTAATATTACTTTTGAGGTACTATTAGCACTGTTTTTGCCATCCAGCTGGTCCTATTGCAAGAGGATAGGGATGACCACAGCAGTGGTTTTTATACTTTTCCTTGTTAAATAAGATTTGGTTCAGGTGATCACCTAATCAGTACCTAATTCAGTAGAATGAGGTGTGCCTGTGTTGGAATTCAACAGACACTGGAATGGAATGGCTGTCATACATGTAGAGATGCTGATTTAAGAAAAATTTGCAGTGGTCTCTTAATTTTTTCCAGAGCTGTATATATATATATATATATATATATATATATATATATATATATATATATATATATATATATATATGCAGTATACTGTATATATTATAATATCATATTTTTGTCTCTCAATCAAAATCGAAATGAAAAATTATTCAAATCTAAAAGTTAAAATTCAACCAGAGAGCGCACGTAGATCGTGGGAAAAGGCCTCACTTGACCGTTGCACTTGAATCATTCCAATGGTGAATGGCTAGACCCCCTGCGCTATGAAATCACACATTATTGCAGAGACTTTGATATTACAGCCCGCAATTTATATGGTAAAAACAATGTGTGGGGAGGCAGATGCACAGAAACTCACATCATACCTTTGTCCGATAACACTATGGCTAGCAATCAAGAGGAATCTGACTGAACGACTCAAAACCTCCCCACCATATGCTCTCCAAATAGACGTTAGCTGTGAGGGCCGAGATGCATTGACATTTGTTCGCTACCTGTCGGGGGATGCTATTCATGAGGACACATTGTTCTGTCTCACGATTCCAGAGTATTAAACAGCACATGGGGACGTTCAGTGTGTTGCGTGGCTATATTGACGAAAAACAGATTCCATGGGATCGAATGGTCGGTTTTTGCACAGATCGGGCTCCATCTATCACGGGATGGTGGTTAGGCCTCTGCACTCTAGTTATGAATGTCTCCCTCTGCCATATGGAAACATTGTATGATAAACCCACTGAGCTATAACTGAGATACACTGAGAGCAACTGGCCGCAAAAGAGCTGATAACTTCGAAAACTATGTTGAGAAATGGGATCAGAGCATGACAATGTTCTATTTCACACCGAGGCTTGGTGGTTATTGAGGTGGAGTGTTGGAAAGATTTTTCTAATTGAGAGAAGAACTGTCTAATTGAGAGAAGAACTGTCGAATTGAGAGAAGAACTGTCGAATTGAGAGAAGAACTGTCGAATTGAGAGAAGAACTGTCGAATTGAGAGAAGAACTGTCGAATTGAGAGAAGAACTGTCGAATTGAGAGAAGAACTGTCATTCGCAGTGGATGTGGTGGTGAGATAAGATACATTATGTCAGACTCATTTGCAATTGACTGCCATAGCCCTACATTACAAGTAAATGATGGTGAGTTGATAATATAATCAGAAATACAGTTAGAATGTTTTGCAATTGACTGCCATAGCCCCAATTAAAAAAGTAAACATTGGCTGTTAATTACATACTTTTTTCACATGGTTGGGGTCGCGAGAATTTTCTGATATCAAAATGGGGTCGTGGGCCAAAAAAGTTTGGGAAACCCTACCCCCTTGCTCCTCCTCCTCCACCTTGTCTCTTTTCATCTCTTCTTCTCCTCTCCTCTCGTTTCTCATCTGCAGTCCAGCCGGTTCAGGTTCGTGTCGTGGCAGCGTCTTGAGGAGAGTGATGTCAGAGGAGACCAGCTCTCCTGTCCCAGGGTCAGAGAAGGTCAGAGAGGTCCCCACCTTGGCAACCTTTGACCTTTTAATGATGTTGTTTTTCTCTCATCTCAGTTCTCATAAGTCACTTCTGTCATCATGATATCATCAACCAGGGCCATCAGAGGAGGACCTCTTTCTGAGAGAGGATGAAATCCCCTTTGAAAGGGGAGGGAGGAGGAAGAGGAGGGAGGAGGAAGAAGGGCAGAGGTGGGATGAGAGGCTTCAAGAGAACTGGGAGAACTGTGTGGTGAGAGACATACTGTACTATGTGTGTGTGTGCTTGTGCATGCCTGCATGTGTTGTGTGTCTGTTCGTGTTGACACACACCTGAGTAACCCTCTCCCTGTGGTCCCTATATTCCTGGTATTCCCAGGAGCTGAACCTGTCCTATCAGGGCCTGAGTAACCCTCTCCCTGTGGTCCCTGGTATTCCCAGGAGCTGAACCTGTCCTATCAGGACTTGGGAGATCCGTTCCAGCAGGAAAACTTCAGTCGGATCCTGAGGAGGCTGATCCGAGTGGAGAGACTGCAGCTGATCAATAACTCCCTCACCGACCTGAGTTCTATACGCCTGCCAAGGTACTACACTACCCACAATGCCCATATATATGCCTGCCAAGGTACTACACTACCCACAATGCCCATCTATACGCCTGCCAATATACTACACTACCCACAATGCCCATATATACGCCTGCCAATATACTACACTACCCACAATGCCCATATATACACCTGCCAATATACTACACTACATACAAAGCATCAATATACGCCTGCCAATTACTTCACTACCCACAATACATCTCTTCACTTCATGTAGTGACAACTGTACTTCTTTCTTCTTTCCTCTAGGTGCAGAAGCCTGAACCTGCATCGTAACCACTTGACATGTGTACGTCAGCTGCCAAAGCTCCCGGCCGTGGAGCACCTGTGTCTGTCTGAGAACAGTATCTCCACACTGGGGGGACTGGGGGCTCTGGGAACCAGCCCACTCTACTCCCTCACACTCACACGTAACCCTGTCAACTACATACAGGACTACCGTGCACGGTGAGGGGGGATAGAGGAGAGAGAGGAGATAAGGGGAGAGAGAGGAGGTGAGGGGAATAGAGGGAGAGAGAGGTGAGGGGAATAGAGGGAGAGAGAGGAGGTGAGGGGAATAGAGGGAGAGAGAGGAGGTGAGGAGGTGAGGGGAATAGAGGAGAGAGAGGAGATAAGGGGAGAGAGAGGAGGTGAGGGGAATAGAGGGAGAGAGAGGAGGTGAGGAGGTGAGGGGAATAGAGGGAGAGAGAGGAGGTGAGGGGAATAGAGGGAGAGAGAGGAGGTGAGGGGAATAGAGGGAGAGAGAGGAGGTGAGGAGGTGAGGGGAATAGAGGGAGAGAGAGGAGGTGAGGGGAATAGAGGGAGAGAGAGGAGGTGAGGGGGTGAGGGGAATAGAGGGGAGAGAGAGGAGGTGAGGGGAATAGAGGGAGAGAGAGGAGGTGAGGGGAATAGAGGGAGAGAGAGGTGAGGGGAATAGAGGGAGAGAGAGGAGGTGAGGGGAATAGAGGGAGAGAGAGGAGGTGAGGGGAATTGCATTGCTTGCTGTTTGGGGTTTTAGGCTGGGTTTCTGTGTAAGCACTATGTGACATCTGCTGATGTAAAAAGGGCTTTATAAATACATTTGATTGATTGATTGATAGATAGATAGAGGGAGATAGAGGGGGTGGGGAGATAAAGGATGCACGATGCTAAAATGCTAGAATGTCAAGAGTAGTTTGGATTTTTTATCCTGTATTAACCCTTAGTTTCCCTCTCCTCTCTGCAGTGTGTTCTCCTGTTTGCCAAAACTCAGAGTTCTGGATGGAATCCCCAAGCTGCCAGAAGATTCCATGCCTCCTGGACTCCAACTCCCAGCTGCCACCAGGATGTGTAACATTCTGTGACATCAAACTGAGGGGCTTTGGAAAGTAATTCCATAAATAATAATAGTCATACCATAAATAATGCACTGAAGACATTTTTAGTAGGCCTACCAATACTGTTGTGTATATTTTATGACACTGAATATATCATGTATTTTTACACATTATACTGTTAAGTTGTTTTTACTTGTCCTGGGGTACGAGTTGTGTGACTGGGCTGTGTTAGGCATTTGGCTGATCTAGGAAGACACTGGGTTTCATGTTGTAACTTTGCTTTGAGGGAGGGAGGGAGGGAGAGATCTTATCAGGTAGCTACATGACACTGTCCTACTGACACAGAGAACAGTGGGGTCAGCGGTCAGCCTCCTCGAGCCTCACAGCACACCCAACTGTATGTATAACACAGACCCTGACATCTGACATTTAGAACTCTGACCCGCCATCCTCTCCCTCCCTCCCTCCAATCCTCTTACAGACAACACCCCTGTGCCCTCTTATGATGACTGTTTAATGACCCCTGTACCCTCTTATGATGACTGTTTAATGACCCCTGTGCCCTCTTATGATGACTGTTTAATGACCCCTGTGCCCTCTTATGATGACTGTTTAACGACCCCTGTGCCCTCTTATGATGACTGTTTAATGACCCCTGTGCCCTCTTATGATGACTGTTTAATGACCCCTGTGCCCTCTTATGATGACTGTTTAACGACCCCTGTGCCCTCTTATGATGACTGTTTAATGACCCCTGTGCCCTCTTATGATGACTGTTTAATGACCCCTGTGCCCTCTTATGATGACTGTTTAATGACCCCTGTGCCCTCTTATGATGACTGTTTAATGACCCCTGTGCCCTCTTATGATGACTGTTTAATGACCCCTGTGCCCTCTTATGATGACTGTTTAATGACCCCTGTGCCCTCTTATGATTGTTTAATGACCCCTGTACCCTCTTATGACTGTTTAATGACCCCTGTGCCCTCTTATGACTGTTTAATGACCCCTGTGCCCTCTTATGATGACTGTTTAATGACCCCTGTGCCCTCTTATGATGACTGTTTAATGACCCCTGTGCCCTCTTATGATGACTGTTTAATGACCCCTGTGCCCTCTTATGATAATAATAATAATAATAATATGCCATTTAGCAGACGCTTTTATCCAAAGCGACTTACAGTCATAGCGACTTACATGATGACTGTTTAATGACCCCTGTGCCTCATGTGACAGGACAGACACATGATAACGGGTCACATTCAGAATGTCCCATTCTGTCTGTCAACAGCAGTTCATTAATTCATATCCAGTAGTGTCTGTATTCTTTTTCAATAATGGTGTTGATTTCACTCCGCCCTGAAACCTCAACGGGCGGAGACTGTGGATCTGAACACAGACTCATGCACGCTCTTGACTGGTCCGCTCGTTCCGTCCAACCCCCACGTCTTCGTAGTTCTCCTCCTCGCTGATCTCTCCCTCTTTCTCTGCTGGGACCTCCTCCTCTTTCACTTCACCCTGCAGCAGAACAAACACAGTCACCAGGTGGGTAAGACACCCACACACAATCAGAAACCCACAGTATATTTCCAGTCTTTACCTGACACACTACCATACCCCCTTCTCTCTCGTGCACACACACCTCATTAGGCAGGTGAGTGTGTGTTGTTTACCTTGAGATGCAGTAAAATTGCCCACAGAGGGACCATTAGGCACTCTAGAGCACTGAGTGTCCACTACCTTGGTCTCTCTAGACAACAACACTCTAGAGCACTGAGTGTCCACTACCTTGGTCTCTCTAGACAACAACACTCTAGAGCACTGAGTGTCCACTACCTTGGTCTCTCTGGACAACAACACTCTAGAGCACTGTGTCCATTACCTTGGTCTCTCTAGACAACAACACTCTAGAGCACTGAGTGTCCATTACCTTGGTCTCTCTGGACAACAACACTCTAGAGAACTGAGTGTCCATTACATTGGTCTCTCTGGACAACAACACTAGAGCACTGAGTGTCCATTACCTTGGTCTCTCTAGACAACAACACTCTAGAGCACTGAGTATCCATTACCTTGGTCTCTCTAGACAACAACACTCTAGAGCACTGAGTGTCCATTACCTTGATCTCTCTGGACAACAACACTCTAGAGCACTGAGTGTCCATTGCCTTGGTCTCTCTAGACAACAACACTCTAGAGCACTGAGTGTCCATTACCTTGGTCTCTCTGGACAACAACACTCTAGAGCACTGAGTGTCCATTGCCTTGGTCTCTCTAGACAACAACACTCTAGAGCACTGAGTGTCCATTGCCTTGGTCTCTCTAGACAACAACACTCTAGAGCACTGAGTGTCCATTACCTTGGTCTCTCTGGACAACAACACTCTAGAGCAATGAGTGTCCATTACCTTGGTCTCTATAGACAACAACACTAGAGCACTGAGTGTCCCTTACCTTGGTCTCTCTGGACAACAACAAACTAGAGCACTGAGTGTCCATTACCTTGGTCTCTCTGGACAACAACACTCTAGAGCACTGAGTGTCCATTACCTTGGTCTCTCTGGACAACAACACTCTAGAGCACTGTGTCCATTACCTTGGTCTCTCTGGACAACAACACTCTAGAGCACTGAGTGTCAATTACCTTGGTCTCTCTAGACAACAACACTCTAGAGAACTGAGTGTCCATTACATTGGTCTCTCTGGACAACAACACTAGAGCACTGAGTGTCCATTACCTTGGTCTCTCTAGACAACAACACTCTAGAGCACTGAGTGTCCATTACTTTGGTCTCTCTGGACAACAACACTAGAGCACTGAGTGTCCATTACCTTGGTCTCTCTAGACAACAACACTCTAGAGCACTGAGTGTCCATTACCTTGGTCTCTCTGGACAACAACACTCTAGAGCACTGAGTGTCCACTACCTTGGTCTCTCTAGACAACAACACTAGAGCACTGAGTGTCCATTACCTTGGTCTCTCTGGACAACAACACTCTAGAGCACTGTGAGTGTCCATTACCTTGGTCTCTCTGGACAACAACACTCTAGAGCACTGAGTGTCCATTACCTTGGTCTCTCTAGACAACAACACTAGAGCACTGAGTGACCATTACCTTGGTCTCTCTAGACAACAACACTCTAGAGCACTGAGTGTCCATTGCCTTGGTCTCTCTGGACAACAACACTCTAGAGCACTGAGTGTCCACTACCTTGGTCTCTCTAGACAACAACACTCTAGAGCACTGAGTGTCCATTACCTTGGTCTCTCTAGACAACAACACTCTAGAGCACTGAGTGTCCACTACCTTGGTCTCTCTAGACAACAACACTAGAGCACTGAGTGTCCATTGCCTTGGTCTCTCTGGACAACAACACTCTAGAGCACTGAGTGTCCATTACCTTGGTCTCTCTAGACAACAACACTCTAGAGCACTGAGTGTCCATTACCTTGGTCTCTCTGGACAACAACACTCTAGAGCACTGAGTGTCCATTGCCTTGGTCTCTCTAGACAACAACACTCTAGAGCACTGAGTGTCCATTACCTTGGTCTCTCTGGACAACAACACTCTAGAGCACTGTGTATTTTGGTCTCTCTAGACAACAACACTCTAGAGCACTGAGTGTCCATTACCTTGGTCTCTCTGGACAACAACACTCTAGAGCACTGAGTGTCCATTGCCTTGGTCTCTCTAGACAACAACACTCTAGAGCACTGAGTGTCCATTACCTTGGTCTCTCTGGACAACAACACTCTAGAGCACTGAGTGTCCATTGCCTTGGTCTCTCTAGACAACAACACTCTAGAGCACTGAGTGTCCATTGCCTTGGTCTCTCTAGACAACAACACTCTAGAGCACTGAGTGTCCATTACCTTGGTCTCTCTGGACAACAACACTCTAGAGCAATGAGTGTCCATTACCTTGGTCTCTCTAGACAACAACACTCTAGAGCACTGAGTGTCCATTGCCTTGGTCTCTCTGGACAACAACACTCTAGAGCACTGAGTGTCCATTACCTTGGTCTCTCTGGACAACAACACTCTAGAGCAATGAGTGTCCATTACCTTGGTCTCTATAGACAACAACACTAGAGCACTGAGTGTCCCTTACCTTGGTCTCTCTGGACAACAACACTCTAGAGCACTGAGTGTCCATTACCTTGGTCTCTCTGGACAACAACACTCTAGAGCACTGAGTGTCCATTACCTTGGTCTCTCTGGACAACAACACTCTAGAGCACTGTGTCCATTACCTTGGTCTCTCTGGACAACAACACTCTAGAGCACTGAGTGTCATTTACCTTGGTCTCTCTAGACAACAACACTCTAGAGCACTGAGTGTCCATTACTTTGGTCTCTCTGGACAACAACACTAGAGCACTGAGTGTCCATTACCTTGGTCTCTCTAGACAACAACACTCTAGAGCACTGAGTGTCCATTACCTTGGTCTCTCTGGACAACAACACTCTAGAGCACTGAGTGTCCATTACCTTGGTCTCTCTAGACAACAACACTCTAGAGCACTGAGTGTCCATTAGCTTGGTCTCTCTAGACAACAACACTCTAGAGCACTGAGTGTCCATTGCCTTGGTCTCTCTAGACAACAACACTCTAGAGCACTGAGTGTCCATTACCTTGGTCTCTCTAGACAACAACACTCTAGAGCACTGAGTGTCCATTACCTTGGTCTCTCTAGACAACAACACTCTAGAGCACTGAGTGTCCATTACCTTGGTCTCTCTAGACAACAACACTAGAGCACTGAGTGTCCATTACCTTGGTCTCTCTGGACAACAACACTCTAGAGCACTGTGAGTGTCCATTACCTTGGTCTCTCTGGACAACAACACTCTAGAGCACTGAGTGTCCATTACCTTGGTCTCTCTAGACAACAACACTCTAGAGCACTGAGTGTCCACTACCTTGGTCTCTCTAGACAACAACACTAGAGCACTGAGTGACCATTACCTTGGTCTCTCTAGACAACAACACTCTAGAGCACTGAGTGTCCATTGCCTTGGTCTCTCTGGACAACAACACTCTAGAGCACTGAGTGTCCACTACCTTGGTCTCTCTAGACAACAACACTCTAGAGCACTGAGTGTCCATTACCTTGGTCTCTCTAGACAACAACACTCTAGAGCACTGAGTGTCCACTACCTTGGTCTCTCTAGACAACAACACTAGAGCACTGAGTGTCCATTGCCTTGGTCTCTCTAGACAACAACACTCTAGAGCACTGAGTGTCCACTACCTTGGTCTCTCTAGACAACAACACTAGAGCACTGAGTGTCCATTACCTTGGTCTCTCTGGACAACAACACTCTAGAGCACTGAGTGTCCATTACCTTGGTCTCTCTAGACAACAACACTCTAGAGCACTGAGTGTCCATTACCTTGGTCTCTCTGGACAACAACACTCTAGAGCACTGAGTGTCCATTGCCTTGGTCTCTCTAGACAACAACACTCTAGAGCACTGAGTGTCCATTACCTTGGTCTCTCTGGACAACAACACTCTGGAGCACTGAGTGTCCATTGCCTTGGTCTCTCTAGACAACAACACTCTAGAGCACTGAGTGTCCATTACCTTGGTCTCTCTGGACAACAACACTCTAGAGCACTGTGTCCATTACCTTGGTCTCTCTGGACAACAACACTCTAGAGCACTGAGTGTCCATTACCTTGGTGTCTCTGGACAACAACACTCTAGAGCACTGAGTGTCCACTACCTTGGTCTCTCTGGACAACAACACTCTAGAGCACTGAGTGTCCACTATCTTGGTCTCTCTAGACAACAACACTCTAGAGCACTGAGTGTCCATTACCTTGGTCTCTATGGACAACAACACTCTAGAGCACTGAGTGTCCACTACCTTGGTCTCTCTAGACAACAACAGTCTAGAGCACTGAGTGTCCATTGCCTTGGTCTCTCTGGACAACAACACTCTAGAGCACTGAGTGTCCACTACCTTGGTCTCTCTAGACAACAACACTCTAGAGCACTGAGTGTCCATTACCTTGGTCTCTCTGGACAACAACACTCTAGAGCACTGAGTGTCCACTACCTTGGTCTCTCTGGACAACAACACTCTAGAGCACTGAGTGTCCACTATCTTGGTCTCTCTAGACAACAACACTCTAGAGCACTGAGTGTCCATTACCTTGGTCTCTATGGACAACAACACTCTAGAGCACTGAGTGTCCATTGCCTTGGTCTCTCTGGACAACAACACTCTAGAGCACTGAGTGTCCACTACCTTGGTCTCTCTAGACAACAACACTCTAGAGCACTGAGTGTCCATTACCTTTGGTCTCTCTGGACAACAACACTCTAGAGCACTGAGTGTCCATTACCTTGGTCTCTCTGGACAACAACACTCTAGAGCACTGAGTGTCCATTGCCTTGGTCTCTCTAGACAACAACACTCTAGAGCACTGAGTGTCCATTACCTTGGTCTCTCTGGACAACAACACTCTAGAGCACTGGTGTCCATTACCTTGGTCTCTCTGGACAACAACACTAGAGCACTGAGTGTCCATTGCCTTGGTCTCTCTAGACAACAACACTCTAGAGCACTGGTGTCCATTACCTTGGTCTCTCTGGACAACAACACTCTAGAGCACTGAGTGTCCATTACCTTGGTCTCTCTGGACAACAACACTCTAGAGCACTGGTGTCCACTACCTTGGTCTCTCTAGACAACAACACTCTAGAGCACTGAGTGTCCATTACCTTGGTCTCTCTAGACAACAACACTCTAGAGCACTGAGTGTCCACTACCTTGGTCTCTCTGGACAACAACACTCTAGAGCACTGAGTGTCCATTATCTTGGTCTCTCTAGACAACAACACTCTAGAGCACTGAGTGTCCATTACTTTGGTCTCTCTGGACAACAACACTCTAGAGCACTGAGTGTCCATTACCTTGGTCTCTCTGGACAACAACACTCTAGAGCACTGAGTGTCCATTACCTTGGTCTCTCTGGACAACAACACTCTAGAGCACTGAGTGTCCATTGCCTTGGTCTCTCTAGACAACAACACTCTAGAGCACTGAGTGTCCATTACCTTGGTCTCTCTAGACAACAACACTCTAGAGCACTGAGTGTCCATTAGCTTGGTCTCTCTGGACAACAACACTCTAGAGCACTGAGTGTCCATTGCCATGGTCGCTCTAGACAACAACACTCTAGAGCACTGAGTGTCCATTACCTTAGTCTCTCTAGACAACAACACTCTAGAGCACTGAGTGTCCATTACCTTGGTCTCTCTAGACAACAACACTAGAGCACTGAGTGTCCATTACCTTGGTCTCTCTGGACAACAACACTCTAGAGCACTGTGAGTGTCCACTACCTTGGTCTCTCTAGACAACAACACTAGAGCACTGAGTGACCATTACCTTGGTCTCTCTAGACAACAACACTCTAGAGCACTGAGTGTCCATTGCCTTGGTCTCTCTGGACAACAACACTCTAGAGCACTGAGTGTCCACTACCTTGGTCTCTCTAGACAACAACACTCTAGAGCACTGAGTGTCCATTACCTTGGTCTCTCTAGACAACAACACTCTAGAGCACTGAGTGTCCACTACCTTGGTCTCTCTAGACAACAACACTAGAGCACTGAGTGTCCATTGCCTTGGTCTCTCTAGACAACAACACTCTAGAGCACTGAGTGTCCATTACCTTGGTCTCTCTAGACAACAACACCTAGAGCACTGAGTGTCCATTACCTTGGTCTCTCTGGACAACAACACTCTAGAGCACTGAGTGTCCATTGCCTTGGTCTCTCTAGACAACAACACTCTAGAGCACTGAGTGTCCATTACCTTGGTCTCTCTGGACAACAACACTCTAGAGCACTGAGTGTCCATTGCCTTGGTCTCTCTAGACAACAACACTCTAGAGCACTGAGTGTCCATTACCTTGGTCTCTCTGGACAACAACACTCTGGAGCACTGAGTGTCCATTGCCTTGGTCTCTCTAGACAACAACACTCTAGAGCACTGAGTGTCCATTACCTTGGTCTCTCTGGACAACAACACTCTAGAGCACTGTGTCCATTACCTTGGTCTCTCTGGACAACAACACTCTAGAGCACTGAGTGTCCATTACCTTGGTGTCTCTGGACAACAACACTCTAGAGCACTGAGTGTCCACTACCTTGGTCTCTCTGGACAACAACACTCTAGAGCACTGAGTGTCCACTACCTTGGTCTCTCTAGACAACAACACTCTAGAGCACTGAGTGTCCATTACCTTGGTCTCTATGGACAACAACACTCTAGAGCACTGAGTGTCCACTACCTTGGTCTCTCTAGACAACAACATTCTAGAGCACTGAGTGTCCATTGCCTTGGTCTCTCTGGACAACAACACTCTAGAGCACTGAGTGTCCACTACCTTGGTCTCTCTAGACAACAACACTCTAGAGCACTGAGTGTCCATTACCTTGGTCTCTCTGGACAACAACACTCTAGAGCACTGAGTGTCCATTACCTTGGTCTCTCTGGACAACAACACTCTAGAGCACTGAGTGTCCATTGCCTTGGTCTCTCTAGACAACAACACTCTAGAGCACTGAGTGTCCATTACCTTGGTCTCTATGGACAACAACACTCTAGAGCACTGAGTGTCCATTGCCTTGGTCTCTCTGGACAACAACACTCTAGAGCACTGAGTGTCCACTACCTTGGTCTCTCTAGACAACAACACTCTAGAGCACTGAGTGTCCATTGCCTTGGTCTCTCTAGACAACAACACTCTAGAGCACTGAGTGTCCACTACCTTGGTCTCTCTGGACAACAACACTAGAGCACTGAGTGTCCATTACCTTGGTCTCTCTGGACAACAACACTCTAGAGCACTGAGTGTCCATTACCTTGGTCTCTCTAGACAACAACACTCTAGAGCACTGAGTGTCCATTACCTTGGTCTCTCTGGACAACAACACTCTAGAGCACCGAGTGTCCATTACCTTGGTCTCTCTAGACAACAACACTCTAGAGCACTGAGTGTCCATTACCTTGGTCTCTCCGGACAACAACACTCTAGAGCACTGAGTGTCCACTACCTTGGTCTCTCTAGACAACAACACTCTAGAGCACTGAGTGTCCATTACCTTGGTCTCTCTGGACAACAACACTCTAGAGCACTGAGTGTCCATTACCTTGGTCTCTCTGGACAACAACACTCTAGAGCACTGAGTGTCCATTGCCTTGGTCTCTCTAGACAACAACACTCTAGAGCACTGAGTGTCCATTACCTTGGTCTCTCTAGACAACAACACTCTAGAGCACTGAGTGTCCATTACCTTGGTCTCTCTGGACAACAACACTCTAGAGCACTGAGTGTCCACTACCTTGGTCTCTCTAGACAACAACACTCTAGAGCACTGAGTGTCCATTACCTTGGTCTCTCTGGACAACAACACTCTAGAGCACTGAGTGTCCATTACCTTGGTCTCTCTGGACAACAACACTCTAGAGCACTGAGTGTCCATTGCCTTGGTCTCTCTAGACAACAACACTCTAGAGCACTGAGTGTCCATTACCTTGGTCTCTCTGGACAACAACACTCTAGAGCACTGTGTCCATTACCTTGGTCTCTCTGGACAACAACACTCTAGAGCACTGAGTGTCCATTGCCTTGGTCTCTCTAGACAACAACACTCCAGAGCACTGTGTCCATTACCTTGGTCTCTCTGGACAACAACACTCTAGAGCACTGAGTGTCCATTACCTTGGTCTCTCTGGACAACAACACTCTAGAGCACTGAGTGTCCACTACCTCGGTCTCTCTAGACAACAACAGTCTAGAGCACTGAGTGTCCATTGCCTTGGTCTCTCTAGACAACACCACTCTAGAGCACTGAGTGTCCACTACCTTGGTATCTCTGGACAACAACACTCTAGAGCACTGAGTGTCCATTACCTTGGTCTCTCTAGACAACAACACTCTAGAGCACTGAGTGTCCATTACCTTGGTCTCTCTGGACAACAACACTCTAGAGCACTGAGTGTCCATTGCCTTGGTCTCTCTGGACAACAACACTCTAGAGCACTGAGTGTCCATTGCCTTGGTCTCTCTAGACAACAACACTCTAGAGCACTGTGTCCATTACCTTGGTCTCTCTGGACAACAACACTCTAGAGCACTGAGTGTCCATTGCCTTGGTCTCTCTAGACAACAACACTCTAGAGCACTGGTGTCCATTACCTTGGTCTCTCTAGACAACAACACTCTAGAGCACTGAGTGTCCATTGCCTTGGTCTCTCTAGACAACAACACTCTAGAGCACTGAGTGTCCACTACCTTGGTCTCTCTGGACAACAACACTCTAGAGCACTGAGTGTCCACTATCTTGGTCTCTCTAGACAACAACACTCTAGAGCACTGAGTGTCCATTGCCTTGGTCTCTCTGGACAACAACACTCTAGAGCACTGAGTGTCCATTACCTTGGTCTCTCTGGACAACAACACTCTAGAGCACTGAGTGTCCACTACCTTGGTCTCTCTAGACAACAACACTCTAGAGCACTGAGTGTCCATTGCCTTGGTCTCTCTGGACAACAACACTCTAGAGCACTGAGTGTCCACTACCTTGGTCTCTCTGGACAACAACACTCTAGAGCACTGAGTGTCCATTACCTTGGTCTCTCTGGACAACAACACTCTAGAGCACTGAGTGTCCACTACCTTGGTCTCTCTAGACAACAACACTCTAGAGCACTGAGTGTCCATTGCCTTGGTCTCTCTGGACAACAACACTCTAGAGCACTGAGTGTCCACTACCTTGGTCTCTCTGGACAACAACACTCTAGAGCACTGAGTGTCCACTATCTTGGTCTCTCTAGACAACAACACTCTAGAGCACTGAGTGTCCATTGCCTTGGTCTCTCTGGACAACAAGAAGGCTGCATGATGGTACTTGCAATTCTGTTAGTATTACTAAATAGTTTAGCCATTCCCTTGGGGCTGAATCCTAAATTGAGATGTATGCTTAACTCAAACCTTCATATAAAATCATGCATCGATGTCAAAGGTAGATTTGGGGGGAGAGTGATTGGTTATGTATTTGCGTTTCAAGATAGGATTTGGCCTCTGGCAATAGGAGAGACATGGAAATTATTACTGAAATAATTTGAACACATCCAATATGAGAGACCAAAAACAGCCTCCATGACTCCAGATGACAGAGACCTTGAAGAGAGAGCTTAGCATCACTGAACACTCCCTCATGACTGTAGGGTGTGTGTGTGTGTGTGTGTGTGTGTGTGTGTGTACGTGTCTCCAGCCTGCTATTAGCACATTAATGAGTCACCTCTGAAACGTTCCCACACATCCAACATCCCAGAACCCCCCGGGAACCACCCCCCGGGGAACACACACAGGAAGAGGGCCAACATGGATGATGAGATTATCTTGGGCCTTGGGGTAAAGGTGGGAGAAAGGTGAAATGTGTGTTTAAAGTATTTTCTCTCTCTCCCTTATTGTCATTCTCTTCAGAGCAGTTTGATTTCCTAAGGGAAGGGTAAGATGGACCGCATAATTTCACCTCTGGTTGCTCCACTGCAGGTGAAAAAGAAACATCTTAAAGCCTTCACCATGTTTATTCCTCCCACATACCATCATCTAGGAGATGCCTTTATACATGTTCAATTCAATCACATTCTCTCTTTTTTTTGTTACCAAATGCAACATTGTTTTTTCAGGCAGGTGGAAAGATATGTACAAATGTATGTATTTATATTTTTATACATTGTAAAGTAGTGTTTAAGGATCGGGTGAAAGGTCAAGTGGATATTTGTGATTTAGATCCATGTCAACAGTCAGGGGTACAGACCAAAAGATGATCAAAGAAACTACGCTATGAAAGGACCTGTGGTCCACTGGCAATGCATCCTTAACTAGTAACAAGAGGACAAGCAACGTAGACAAGCAAACAGAAGAATGAAAATGAATGGTTGTTTTTCCTACTATTGGCATCCATGATACAGTAGTTCTCTCCTGCAGTAATGACATAGTCGCTTTCATAACATTGGAGAAACATTTTCAACTCCACCCATAAGGATTGTCATATCTACAATAAATAAACAGAAGATTGGAAAGCATGTCTTACTAAACATACATTGAGAGGAATTTGCAGTAAAAAACAAACGGTACAAAACTTTGATAAAAACAAAATCTGAAAGACTGACACTCAAATAGACACAAACCTTCCATCTCTTTCTGGGCACAAACAAATAGCATACATGACCTTCTCATGTCTGCCTGATAGGTCACATGATGAATGGACAGACAGATGTATATATTCACTGAACAAAAATGTAAAACACAACATGCAAAAATGTCTACGATTTTACTGAGTTGCAGTTCATATAAGTAAATCATTAAATTGAAATAAATTAATTAGGCCCTAATCTATGCTATGATCAGCTGTCCCAGTGGCTGGTGTCGAGACAATCCCGGAGGTGAAGAAGCCGCAAGTGGAAATCCTGTGCTGGAGGGGTTACATGTGGTCTGCGGTTGTGAGGCCGGTTGGATGTACTGCCAAATTCTCTAAAACGACGTTGGAGGTGGCTTATTGTAGAGAAATTAACATTCAATTCTCTGGCAGCAGCTCTGGTTGACATTCCTGCTGTCAGCATGCCAATTGCACACTCCCTCAAAACTTGAGACATCTGTGGCATTGTGTTGTGTGACAAAACTGCACATTTTAGAGTGGCCTTTTTTTGTCCCCAGCACAAGGTGCACCTGTGTAATGATCATGCTGTTTAATCAGCTTCTTGATATGCCACACCTGTCAGGTGGATGGATTATCTTGGCAAACGAGAAATGCTCACTAACAGGGATGTAAACAAATTTGTGCACAACATTTGAGAAAAATAAGCTTTTTGTGCGTATGGAACATTTCTGGGATCTTTTATTTCAGCTCATGAAACATGGGACCAAAATCTTTACATGTAGTGTTTATATTTTTGTTCAGTATATATAGTATTCCCAGTTCCAGTAGGAGAATTCTGTCCAGAAGTTCATCAGTTCCTGTCCCACACAAAAGGGAATACCATCCCATCTCCAAGCAGACATTCCAATAGAATTCCAATCGGAATGCCGAGTGGGTGACTGTTTTTACTCCTTTAGGGAAAAGAGGAAACAATAGAGAGATCTGATTGGCTCCCAGTGATGGGGATAGGCACTCTCATTGGTCAATGTCTCTGTCCATCTCACATCTCCCTTCGATTGGTCCGCTCATCCCGTCCAAACCCCACCTCCTCGTCTTCGTAGTTCTCCTCCTCGTTGATCTCTCCTTCTTTCCTGTGTTCTCCCTCTTTCTCTGCTGGGACCTCCTCCTCCTCTTTCACTTCACCCTGCAGCAGAACAAACACACAGTCACCAGGTGGGTAAGACCATAGGCCATGTATACATGACTCTAGGAACTGCCACCGATGGAACGTTATTGAGCAGTAAGGTGAGAACCTGGAATACAGACCAACAGGCAGATCATTCTAGAACATTGAGGCAAGTATGGTGGAACGGTGACAGACCGACCATTGTGTCAGAGCATTCAGTAGTGTTTGGATGGGTGAATAGGGCGCTCTCACACACACAGGGCCAGAATGAGCTTGGGGGTAACCAGACACCCACAGAGACCCTGTACCTGATCCTTCGTTCAACTACTGGGACACACTGAGCAGGCTATAGTTAGACACAATAAGGCCATGCACACACACACACACACACACATACACAATCCTAATACACACCTACATACAGTGAGGGAAAAAAGTATTTGATCCCCTGCTGATTTTGTACGTTTGCCCACTGACAAAGAAATGATCAGTCTATAATTTTAATGGTAGGTTTATTTGAACAGTGAGAGACAGAATAACAACAACAAAATCCAGAAAAACGCATGTCAAAAATGTTATAAATTGATTTGCATTTTAAATGAGGGAAATAAGTATTTGACCCCCTCTCAATCAGAAAGATTTCTGGCTCCCAGGTGTCTTTTATACAGGTAACGAGCTGAGATTAGGAGCACACTCTTAAAGGGAGTGCTCCTAATCTCAGTTTGTTACCTGTATAAAATACACCTGTCCACAGAATCAATCAATCAGATTCCAAACTCTCCACCATGGCCAAGACCAAAGAGTTCTCCAAGGATGTCACGGACAAGATTGTAGACCTAAACAAGGCTGGAATGGGCTACAAGACCATCACCAAGCAGCTTGGTGAGACGGTGACAACAGTTGGTGCGATTATTCGCAAATGGAAGAAACACAAAATAACTGTCAATCTCCCTAGGCCTGGGGCTCCATGCAAGATCTCACCTCGTGGAGTTGCAATGATCATGAGAACGGTGAGGAATCAGCCCAGAACTACAAGGGAGGATCTTGTCAATGATCTCAAGGCAGCTGGGACCATAGTCACCAAGAAAACAATTGGTAACACACTACGCCGTGAAGGACTGAAATCCTGCAGTGCCCGCAAGGTCCCCCTGCTCAAGAAAGCACATATACAGGGCCGTCTAAAGTTTGCCAATGAACATCTGAATGATTCAGAGGAGAACTGGGTGAAAGTGTTGTGGTCATATGAGACCAAAATCGAGCTCTTTGGCATCAACTCAACTCGCCGTGTTTGGAGGAGGAGGAATGCTGCCTATGACCCTAAGAAAACCATCCCCACTGTCAAACATGGAGGTGGAAACATTATGCTTTGGGGGTGTTTTTCTGCTAAGGGGACAGGACAACTTCACCGCATCAAAGGGACGATGGACGGGGCCATGTACCGTCAAATCTTGGGTGAGAACCTGCTTCCCTCAGCCAGGGCATTGAAAATGGGTCGTGGATGGGTATTCCAGCATGACAATGACCCAAAACACATAGCCAAGGCAACAAAGGAGTGGCTCAAGAAGAAGCACATTAAGGTCCTGGAGTGGCCTAGCCAGTCTCCAGACCTTAATCCCATAGAAAATCTGTGGGGGGAGCTGAATGTTCGAGTTGCCAAATGTCAGCCTCGAAACCTTAATGACTTGGAGAAGATCTACAAAGAGGAGTGGAACAAAATCCCTCCTGAGATGTGTGCAAACCTGGTGGCCAACTACAAGAAACGTCTGACCTCTGTGATTGCCAACAAGGGTTTTGCCACCAAGTACTAAGTCATGTTTTGCAGAGGGGTCAAATACTTATTTCCCTCATTAAAATTCAAATCAATTTATAACATTTTTGACATGTGTTTTTATTGATTTTTTGTTGTTATTCTGTCTCTCACTGTTCAAATAAACCTACCATTAAAATGATAGACTGATCATGTCTT